>NC_134876.1:9130630-9163130 GCF_041734735.1 Babylonia areolata | reverse complement strand
GTGTGTGTGTGTGTGTGTGTGTTTTAAGGGAGAGGGAAAAGGGGCGTGCATGCCTGCGCGCACATGGGCGTTTGTGTGTTTCTTGAGGGGATTTGTGCATGTGGAAGCCAGAGAGCAGGAGCTGACTTCCATTAATCATTACTGCGTGCGAAACAGTGCATTGCTACTTTGTTATCATCATCGTCGTCTTCATCATCACCACTACACTGTGGTTTACTGCTTGCAGGTTGGTGTTTTTGGTGATCTTTATATACATTTTCTTTCTTTCTCATATATATATATATATATATATATTATCAAAAAAACATAAGTAGGGCATTCATGTGTATCGATCGGGTCTCGCGATGATAAACACGCCACTTGTAAGGAATAATATCGAATCAGCGTTTTACGTACATAAAACTACGCATTTCAGTGACACCGTTCCGCTTCCACGATTTCTCCTCTTTCCGCCGCGTGTTCAGCTGCACCAAGGTCTCAGCTTATTAAATTACATGCAAGGCAGAGACACTCCACAGAAACCGACAGAAAAAAAAACAATAAATAAATAAAATAAAATAAAACGCTCAAGTTCCGTACTGTATGTATGTGTGACCGCGCATTGCACGAGACGATTAACGGTTCCGCCAGATGATCTCTAAAGGCACGAAAAGTGTTAACAGTGGCCAGCAATTCGGCTGTCATTGAAACCACCCCGTTTCGTTGTTTTTTTGTTTGTTTTTTTGTTGTTGTTTTTTTTCGAAGTTTTGTTGTTGTTGTTGTTGTTGTGTGAAAAGAGCTCGGTAACAATAATAGGCGAGAAAACGGTTGAGACTAACCTGTAGGTGGTGACTTGTCCTATGAAGAGAGTGTCCCGACGTTTCGGGCCCAAGGCCCTTCTTCATAGGGAGAAAAATAGAGAATGGAGAAGAAAAGAGAGGGCAAAACCAAGACAGAGGTAAAACTAAGAACTGTGAGGAGTAATCGGAGAGAGAAAAAAAAAGAAAAGAAAAAAAGAACAGAGAAAAAGGTGAGCAATATTTACAAAGGAAAAGAAGGGGGGATGGTTAAACACTGGAGGGGGGGGGGGGGGTGGAGGTGGAAAAAGAGGGTTGTGGTTCGCCAAAAGATGAAAAGGTGAAAGAATATGTGTGCTGGTCAGTGTGTGTGTGTGTGTGTGCCTGTGCGTGTGAAGAGTGAGAAAGAAAACGGGGGGGGGGGGGGGGGGGGGGGGGGCGCGGGGGGGGGGGGGGGAGAGAGAGAGGAAGTGAGAGACAGGGAAGGAGGGAGAGGGGGGGGAGAAGGGGACGGATGGAAGTGGGGAGGTGGGGGACACGGTAGGATCTGCTCGATATAACGGGACAAGGTTCGTACTACGATATTATACGGTGAGAGGTTGGAGGGGCGGTGGGGGAAGGGGAGAGAGAAGGGAGGAGGATAGGGAAGGATGGTGGTGGCACGCGGGCCATTCATTGATCTGATCGTCTGTCAGTAACAGCGCTTTGTCTGTGTCGCCGCCGCTTTCTGTCTCTGTCTCTCCCCTCTCAGACAGGTGAGATAAAAATAAATAAATAAATAAATAAAAAGTACAGCCAGCGTTGTTTTGCAATAAAAAGCCAGCACACCAGGTTCAGGGCGTGTGGCAGTCACTGACACACAACATGACGGCTGCTGCTGCCATGCCACTCAGTGACACAAGCCGGCAGGCAGGTGGGGAATGACTTGACAGAACACCGTGACAAAGGAGAAGAAACGAACCCAAAACAACAACATGAAAACGAAACACTGTACAGTTGTAGTAGAGACACGCGATGGGAAGAATAAGTGTGGTTATGTGTCTTGGCGAACGCCACAAACTCACTGCAGAGCAGAAACCTTCTTCCATTACACCGCCACCATCCTCTTCATCATCCCCCACCCTCCCCCTCCCCCCCACCTGTCTACCGCTTGAGCCTCACTCTCTCTCACCTGTCCTTCATCATGCTCACCCTCCTCGTCCCTCGCCACTCCCTGCCCCCTCCCCACACACACACACACACACACACACACACACACACCTTCCATTATCCTCTCACGTCCTGAGCCAGGTAAAAGCAGCATTCCTCGTGTAGTCGCCGTCCGAAGAGGTTGACCTATTTTAGCCTCCTCTACACAGAGAGAGAGAGAGAGAGAGAACGACAGGGTTAGTTGTTGCTGAGAAGAGAAGCAAGAGTTGGGGACAGTTCGGGGGTGCAGGCAGGCAGGTAGCCTCTCTACAACTAGCCCCGTGTGTGTGTGTGTGTGTGTGTGTCTGTGTACCGTGCCGTGCCGTAGTGTGTGTGTCAGTCAGTTGTCGAGTGTGACTCAGTGACCAGCCGACTCTCGGTGGATGCTGCTCGGGGGATTCATGAACGAACGACAGAGCCGAGTTGTGGGTTAGTCAGTTTCACACACCATGTTGCTGACAGCACCCGTTTATGCGTCTGTGAGTACTATCATCATCATCATCATCATCATCATGTTGTGTGTCTCTTTGCCACAAAGCTTGTCTCTTTCCTTCCTGTTGTACTCACCTCCTCATTTTGTTTTTATTAATAACGGTATCTGTGTTGGGACGAAAGTGACACTTTCGCTTTTCGTGTTGTCGGTATCCACGCAGCGAAAGAGAGAAGGGCTTCACTTGCTTGGTTGGTTGTCGTTTAGCCTGGGAAAGCAAAGAGACAACGAACGACTGGTATTCCGTTGTTGTTGGCTGGTTGGTTGGTGTTGTTTGGTTTTTTTTCCCCCTCTCCCGTTTGCCAGGAATATGTGAACTTTTAGAATGGATGGTTAGGCCTTTTGTTGTCTGTCATGTGCATGTGGTGATGTGTTGAAAACATGAAGCATTTTATGCATGTTCACGTTTGACATTTTAGCGAGATGAGGGGCGATTGGCATTTTGGCTTGTCGCGCTGTGGGAAAAGGGAGGGTGTGTGTGTGTGTGTGTGTGTGTGTGTGCGTGTACGGGGGGGAGGGGGGAAAGGGTGGAGGTGAGGCTGTGTGAGCGTGACTCATTTTGGGGGCACGTCGTCGTTTTGTCTGTGGCAGTAATCTTTGTCAACAGTCTGAGTGCTTTGTTTGTTCTGTCGTGGGGAGAGACACTCGCAAACACGTGCTGTGTGTTTAAAGGCCAGTGTGCGTGTGTGGGTGATTGCTGCTGCTGCTGCTGCTGGTCTGTGTGTGTCAGTGTGTGTGTGTGTGTGTGTCGGTGTGTGTGTCAGTGTGTGTGTGTGTTTGAAGGAGTGCCTGCTCACTGTCGCTGCTCTGTGTGCATGTGTGTGTTCGAAGGGGTGCTTGCTTGCTGCTGCCGCCGCTGCTGCTGCTGTGTGTGTGTGTGTGTGTGTCGTCACACAAGCACACACACACACATTCCGAGCACACACTGGCTTTTTTATATGTGTGTGGGCGCGTGTGCTCGCCTGTGTGTGTGTGTGTGTGTGTGAAACTAACTCACATAAAATGTTAACAACTGAAGGCATTACCGAAATTTCTCCCTCTCTGCCGGAGTCGAGAGAGACGCGCAACAACAAAGAAAGTGTAGTGTGGGAGGGTTGTACGTGGTGGTAGATCAGAGAGACAGGCACTCAAGAGATATAGAGAGCTGAAGAAAACGAGGCGCGCGCGCGCGCACACACACACACACACACACACACACACACGTACGCACGCACGCATGTTAGGGGTGCTCATCACTTTCTTATAAGTGACACGAGTCTTCATGAGTTATCCCAACCAGTCGGTGTTTGGCCATGCACAATAGCAGTGTTGAATGATTGTTTGATTGATTGATTGATATGGATACTTGTATAGCGCCTATCCTCGGTCGGAGACCAAGCTCTAAGCGCTTTACAAACACGGGGTCATTTACACAACAGGCTGCCTACCTGGGTAGAGCCGACTGACGGCTGCCATTGGGCGCTCATTATTCGTTTCCTGTGTCGTTCAATCATATTTCAGGCACGCACACATACACACTCAGACAAACATGTAACATTTAACATTTCACGTGTATGACCGTTTTTGTTTATTTACCCCCACCATGTAGGCAGCCATACTCCGTTTTCGGGGGTGTGCATGCTGATTATGTTTTTGTTTCCATAACCCACCGAACGCTGACATGGATTACAGGATCTTTAACGTGCGTATTTGATCATTTGCGTGCGTATACACACGAAGGGGGTTCAGGCACTGGCAGGTCTGCACATATGTTGACCTGTGAGATCGCGGGAAAAATTTCCAGCCTTTACCCACCAGGCGCCACCGAGATTCGAACCCCGGACCCTCAGATTGAAAGTCCAACGCTTTAACCATTTGGCCGTTGCGCCCGACCGAATGAGACAGCTGCAGTTCGTGTGAGAGGCAAATTAACTCTCTCCATACGAACGGCGAAAGAGACGAAGTTAACAGCGTTTCACCCCAGTTACCACCATCAAAATATTGCAAGCGGAATGCTCTTATACTGAAGAGGTGAATGTTGACAAAGAATACCACAGTTCTGACGACGGAAGCTAAAGGTTGGGTCATTCAGACACCCACTGGACATCCGAGGGGTCCGTGTAGAGGAGAAGAGAGGACTGGCCGTACTGAGTGAGTTAACGATCGAGAGTGTTGTGGACTGACCCTTCTGGTGGCACTGACTGAGAAGTACACTCTTTTGATTCTTCTTTCTTTCTTTCTTTCTTTCTTTCTGCCTTTCCTGTTCTTCTTTCTTTTCTTTTCTTTCTTTCTGTATTGGTTTCTTCTTCCTTCTTCTTTTTTTTTTTTTTATTGTTTTTCTCCTCTCTTTTTACTTCTTTGCGTCCGTACTTTTCTTTTTTCCTTTTTTTTTTTTCTTCCTTTTTTCTTATGAAGTGTTTACTACCTTTCTCTCTTCCTTTCGAATGCTTTGGGACTTTATTTGTCTGTATCTGTTTTTCTTTCATTCTTTCTGTCTGTCTCTCTGTCTTTAGAGCTCACTTTTCATGTTTTGTTTAGAAGTAACGACCCATTCTTTTAGCCGGAAATTCTTTCATTCCTTCTTCGGACTTCGTTGTCGTCCTCGTCCTCATCATATCACGCACACGGCGCTGTCAAAAGATGCTCAGACCAATAAGGTTTCCATCTCCACCACCACCACCACCACCACCACCCGCACCCCCCCCCCCCCCCCACCACCCTTCAATGATAAAGCTTCCATCTCCTCCCCACCCCACCCCACCCAAACCCCCATCCCCTTTCCCTTGAAGTACACCCCTCTGCTCTCTCAGCCCCTACCCAGAATCGACGCAAGCGTGTATGAGTTTGCCCCTTCACCTGCCACTTCCCCCCCCCCTCCCCTCCCCTTCCCCTTTCTCTTCCCTACAACTACAACTACACGAGAGAGAGAGAGAGAGAGAGAGAGAGAGAGAGAGAGAGAGAAACAAGAATAGTATTTGGTCGCGCAGCCAACAGGAGGGAGTGTTGATGGAAGGATGCAAGGAGGGGGTCGGGTCGGGGGGTGAGGGTGGGGGGCGAGGGGAGGGGGGTGAACAAAGACGCGTGACATTGTGCTATAGAGACCCCGCAGGGACAATGAGAGGATGGATCGACGGGTGCAACCACAGCCACGCCATGGCGGGGAAAGAAGGGGGGGGGGGGGGGGGGGGGGGGGGAACAGAGGGGTTACTCGGGTGGCCGGGGTCTTATTGGGGAAAATTTCGCCACCCGAGAGCAACTGGATGAGACGATAAACCGAGGTCCCGTGTGTAGCATGCACTTGGCGCACGTAAAAGAACCCACGGCAACAAAAGGGTCGCTCATGGTAATATTCTGCAGAAAAATCCACATCGATAGGAAAAACAAAATAGAACTGCACGCAGCCCGAATTTCACACAGAGAAATCTGTTGTGACCAAAAAAAACTAGAAATACAAATACAAAGAATACATACTGTATAAGTCTGCTCTTCTCCTCCTTCCTTACCCCCCTGTCGTGGATTGGATTCGAACCCTTATCCTGTGAAGTGGGTCGTGCGTTCTCGCTACCTGACCTAGCTGTATAGATCTGTCTTGTCCTTAACCCTCGACCAATACCACTCTCTCTCTCTCTCTCTCTCTCTCTCTCACACACACACACACACACACACACACACACACATACACACAGGCACAAGCACGCACTCACGGACACACACACACACACACACATACACACACACACAAAGTGGGAGGTGATAGGTGTGATGACAATTTTTTTTTTTTTTTTTTTTTTTAAGGAGGGGCAAGAAGAAAGCGACAGAAAGTTTTCCTTTCGTGACAGTGCTGACAATGGAATAAATTTCCGATGAAACACGTAAAGAGCACCACCATGATATACTATCGCTTTTCTGATCTTTGAATGGGGTGATGGAAACGTTTTAATTCAAATAGACATCATGTACGATTGTGACGCATGGCGATCAGTCCTGCGAATAGATCCCAACTGAAAAAGACGTGCTGGCCTTTGTTTTGAATTATTATTATCATGTTGCTGAATTGGAACAGGAAAAGGCCTTGTGACAATGTTTTTCATCCCTGTCGTCTGATCTGACACGTCTTCTGACGCTAGGGAGGAAGGTGGGAGAATGGTTAAGACGCTCGCTCGTCTGCCAGTACGTCAGTCCGTGAGGATCTGGGTTGGAATCCCGCTCTTGCCGGCCTTTCTTCCAAGTTTGACTGGAAAATCGAAGTGAGCATCTTGTCATTCGGATGAGACTATAAATTAATCCGAGGTCCCGTGTGTAGCACACTTTAGAGGCGTTTGATTGGCTAAGAGCGGACCGGGCAAGACAGGGTGTCTTTTCACTGTTAGCCGCGCGAAATTTGGCCAAGCAGAGCAAACCGATAGGCATAGTTTGCATCAGTTTGACATGGTACAGTATATGTATGACCATCAATGTTTCACATTGAGTATAATACAAACTCCTCCTTTTGGCGCACTGAAGGAGAAAAAAAAACACATGGAAACGAGTGTTGTCCTCTGGCAACATTCCGTGGAATAAATCCACTCGGATAGGTACACAAATATATATACTCATGCACTTAAGGCCTGGCAAAAGCGCGTTGGGTTATGTATGTGTTTTGTTGCCGTGGGTTCTTTTACGTGCGCCAAGAAGCCCGAATTTCTATCATTGAAATCACGATATGACGAAAAAGTACTCAGTATGATACCCGAATGAACCAATGCCATTGGTGGAGAGAAAAGCCCGAATTTCATTCATAGAAATCATGATTTGAAGAAAAGAAAAAAAAAAAAAAAAAAGTACTCAATATGATACCCGAATGAACCAATACCTATTGGTGGAGAGAGAAACCCGAATTTCATTCATTGAAATCATGATATGATTAAAAAGTACTCAATATGATACCCGACTAAACCAATACCCACTGATGGAGAGAGAGAGAGAGAGAGGAAGGCATAGTCATTTGGCAATATCATTATTGATTGGCTGAATACACCGTCCGGATATCGCTGGAAGTGTATTGGTTGGCGAGTGGGGAAGGAGTGGTGGGGTGTGTGTGTGGGGGGGGTGGGCGGGGATACCTTATCGTGTGCAGACAGTGGATGATGGAGGGCCGAGGACTCGGTGCTTACTTTCCATGAAACGCCATGCTGCACGTGCAAAGGAATGAACTGCTCCCACCCCCAACCCGTTCCGTGTGTTGGGGACTGACGTGTTTGTGTGTGTGTGTGTGTTGTTTGTTTGTTGTTGTTGTTTTTGTTTGTTTGTTGTTGTTGTTTTGTGTGTTTGTTTGTTTGTTGGTGTAGTTTTGTTTGTGTGTGTGTGTGTGTTTGTGTTTTTTGACTCACTTGTGTAAACAAAGTGAGTCTATGTTTTAACCCGGTGTTCGGTTGTCTGTGTGTGCGTGTCTGTGTGTCTGTGTGTCCGTGGTAAACTTTAACATTGACATTTTCTCTGCAAATACTTTGTCAGTTGACACCAAATTTGGCATAAAAATAGGAAAAATTCAGTCCTTTCCAGTCATCTTGTTTAAAACAATATTGCACCTCTGGGATGGGCACAAAAAAAATTAAAAAAAGAAGCCTAATTATATGCAAACTGCATTTACTGTTACGTTTATATTTTTTGTATTCTCTAAACTTGGCACTTTGACCTCTTATTCTGACACAACAACAAAAGGAGTCATTATTATCATTTTTTGTTCAAACAGGAACTTCTTTTGCTAAGCATGGAATTTTTATTTATTTTGCAAACGTTTTGGTGCAGACAGTAAAGAAGGGAACTTGCTCTGTAATTAATGCTAGGGGACTTAATTTATCACAAGTGAGTCTTGAAGGCCTTGCCTCTCTTGTTTTGGGGTGTTTTTTTTTACTGCACAGCTGTGCGCATTCTTGAAAAGGGGGCAGCTCGCAGGATCTTAAGACTTTGACAGCTGTGGAAAATATTTGAATGAATGAAATATGAATACGTTTGTATTATGTATAATTATAAACAAGCGTGTGGTGATGGCACTGCTTTTTTCCTGGTTCACTTATCAATACTGTGTGTAATTCGAATTGATATAATTGTGTAATTGAAATGAGGTGCTCTGTCTGCATGTCTTTGTCATCCCCCCTCTCTCTCTCTCTCTCTCTCTCTCTCTCTCTCTCTCTCTCTCTCTCTCTCTCTGTGTCAGAATTACACGCACACATGCATAATGGTAGAGGTAAGAAAATGAGGTGGGGTGGGGAGGGGAGAGAGAGAGAGATATGTGAAATAAGTGATTTTTTGAAACAGGGGGGAAAAAATCGGACAATTGAAGAGGTGTAGGAAGTCGACACATAGCAACAGCGGAAAATGAGACATAATAGCGAGTGGGAGGGGGGAGAGTGGGGGGAAGGTGGGGTGGTGGTATGGTCGTCTCTTCTTAAGGGGGGGAAGCAGCAATGCATGCTACAGAGTGATCTCACACCCACGGAGACTTTATTCCAGATCAGTTAATCAGTTGGATGATTTCAGATTTGAACAGCATCTGGTTATTAATATTGCAACAAGGGAAGCAACAAACCATAACGCAGGGAACATTACTTCACTGATAATGATATCAAAATACGACATGGGCATAACCGGAGAGAGAGAGAGAGAGAGAGCATGCATTTTTGAACAAAGATTATTTCATGCAGAAAGATGAGGAAGAGTTGGGGGGGGGGGGGGGGGGTAGGTGAGTAGTTTTCGTGCCAAGGTATTGATTTTTGTGGAGGAAACAGTTACCTGCCCAGGAATATTGATATCGACATGGGCCGTGTTGTGGTGTGTGTATGATTGGCAGCGAAATGAGTGTGCACGTGTGAGTGCGTGCCAGTGTGTGCGCGCGCGCACGCACGCGTGTGTGTGTGTGTGTGTTTGTCGTGAACACCTAACAGGGTTAATTGACTGCATCCAGATATTATGAAGTCAGCGCTGAGTGACTGCATACAGATATTGTTTGATCAGCGTGGTTGCATTCATATGTTAGATCAGCGTGACTGCATACTTATATAATTTTTAGATCAGCGTTGAGCGACTGCCTACAGATATTGTTAGAACAGCGTGACTGCATGCAAATATTGTAAGATCAGTGTTCAGTGACTGCATACGGATATTGTTAGATCACGTAACTTCACACATTGTTAGATCAGCGTTGTGTGGATGCATACAAATATGGTTTCATCAGCGTTGTATGACTGCATACAGATAATGGTTAGATCAGCGTTGTGTGACTGCATACAGATATGGTTAGATCAGCGTTGTGTGACTGCATACAGATAATGGTTAGATCAGCGTTGTGTGACTGCATACAGATAATGGTTAGATCAGCGTTGTGTGGCTGCATACAGATATGGTTAGATCAGCGTTGTGTGACTGCATACAGATAATGGTTAGATCAGCGTAGTGTGACTGCATACAGACAATGGTTAGATCAGCGTTGTGTGACTGCATACAGACAGTGGTTAGATCAGCGTTGTGTGGCTGCATACAGATAATGGTTAGATCAGCGTTGTGTGACTGCATACAGATAATGGTTAGATCAGCGTTGTGTGACTGCATACAGATAATGGTTAGATCAGCGTTGTGTGGCTGCATACAGATAATGGATAGATCAGCGTTGTGTGACTGCATACAGATAATGGTTAGATCAGCGTTGTGTGACTGCATACAGATAATGGTTAGATCAGTGTTGTGTGGCTACATACAGATAATGGTTAGATCAGCGTTGTGTGACTGCATACAGATAATGGTTAGATCAGCGTTGTGTGGCTGCATACAGATAATGGTTAGATCAGCGTTGTGTGAATGCATACAGACAATGGTTAGATCAGCGTTGTGTGGCTGCATACAGATAATGGTTAGATCAGCGTTGTGTGGCTGCATACAGATAATGGATAGATCAGCGTTGTGTGACTGCATACAGATAATGGTTAGATCAGCGTTGTGTGACTGCATACAGATAATGGTTAGATCAGCGTTGTGTGGCTGCATACAGATATGGTTAGATCAGCGTTGTGTGACTGCATACAGATATGGTTAGATCAGCGTTGTGTGGCTGCATACTTTGGGATGGTACGGTGTTGAGCATTGTCAGGGCCATTTTTTGCCAACACGTCTACTTCTTTTCCGTTTTTTCCAACGAAAGTTGAGCGAAGTTCACACACACACACACACACACACAACACACACACACACACACACACACACACACACACACACTGCTGCAGAATGTATTGGAAACGGATAGTGTGATACCTGCTTTTTTTCGGGTTTTTTTTATACTTTTTTTCCCCCATATTATCTGGGCCCATTTGTCTTCAGACTTTCCCTTCCCTTTCTTGTGTCACAACGTTTGCGCATAAATTTAGGTCTGAGACATGCTGATGGAGAGCTTTCTCGGACTCGCTCTGTGTGTGTGTGACTCACAGTACAATAATATGTACTTTCTTCTTCTTCTGCGTTCACTCGAATGCACACGAGTGGGCTTTTACGTGTATGACCGTTTTTACCCCGCCATGTAGGCAGCCATACTCCGTTTTCGGGGGTGTGCATGCTGGGTATGCTCTTGTTTCCATAACCCACCGAACGCTGACATGGATTACAGGATCTTTAACGGGATCTTTTACAGGATCTTTTTTTTTTTTTTTTTAATTTATTTGTGTAAGCTTATCTATCATTTATTCACCTTTTTTTTTTTTTTCAAGGCCTGACAAAGCGCGTTGGGTTACGCTGCTGGTCAGGCATCTGCTTGGCAGATGTGGTGTAGCGTATATGGATTTGTCCGAACGCAGTGACGCCTCCTTCAGCTACTGAAACTGAAACTAACGTGCGTATTTGATCTTCTGCTTTCATATACACACGAAGGGGATTCAGGCACAAGCAGGTCTGCACATATGTTGACCTGGGAGATCGTAAAAATCTCCACCCTTTACCCACCAGGCACCGTCACCGTGATTCGAACCCGGGACCCTCAGATTGACAGTCCAACGCTTTAACCACTCGGCTATTGCGCCCGTCAATATGTACTTGAATCGTTATAATCTGTGTATACATAGTTTGATTCTGTAGTTGATTGTTTCATGCTGTACTTTTGTGCTGAAAAAGTGACAACTTCATGTGTTGTAACTGTAATCAGTGTGTTCACTGTGTCTGTCTTTATGAGGGGTCAACTTCATGTGTTGTAACTGTAATCAGTGTGTTCACTGTGTCTGTCTTTATGAGGGGTCAACTTCATGTGTTGTAACTGTAATCAGTGTGTTCACTGTGTCTCTGTCTTCATGAGGGGTCAACTTCATGTGTTGTAACTGTAATCAGTGTGTTCACTGTGTCTGTCTTTATGAGGGGACAACTTCATGTGTTGTGACTGTAATCAGTGTGTTCACTGTGTCTCTGTCTTCATGAGGGGTCAACTTCATGTGTTGTAACTGTAATCAGTGTGTTCACTGTGTCTCTGTCTTCATGAGGGGTCAACTTCATGTGTTGTGACTGTAATCAGTGTGTTTCACTGTGTCTCTGTCTTTATGAGGGGTCAACTTCATGTGTTGTAACTGTAATCAGTGTGTTCACTGTGTCTGTCTTTATGAGGGGTCAACTTCATGTGTTGTGACTGTAATCAGTGTGTTCACTGTGTCTCTGTCTTTATGAGGGGACAACTTCATGTGTTGTAACTGTAATCAGTGTGTTCACTGTGTCTCTGTCTTCATGAGGGGTCAACTTCATGTGTTGTGACTGTAATCAGTGTGTTCACTGTGTCTGTCTATGTCTTCATGAGGGGTCAACTTCATGTGTTGTGACTGTAATCAGTGTGTTTCACTGTGTCTCTGTCTTCATGAGGGGTCAACTTCATGTGTTGTAACTGTAATCAGTGTGTTCACTGTGTCTGTCTTTATGAGGGGACAACTTCATGTGTTGTAACTGTAATCAGTGTGTTCACTGTGTCTCTGTCTTCATGAGGGGTCAACTTCCTGTGTTGTGACTGTAATCAGTGTGTTCACTGTGTCTGTCTTCATGAGGGGTCAACTTCCTGTGTTGTGACTGTAATCAGTGTGTTCACTGTGTCTGTCTTCATGAGGGGTCAACTTCCTGTGTTGTCACTGTAATCAGTGTGTTCACTGTCTCTGTCTTTATGAGGGGACAACTTCATGTGTTGTGACTGTAATCAGTGTGTTCACTGTGTCTGTCTTTATGAGGGGACAACTTCGTGTGTTGTAACTGTAATCAGTGTGTTCACTGTGTCTCTGTCTTTATGAGGGGACAACTTCATGTGTTGTAACTGTAATCAGTGTGTTCACTGTGTCTGTCTTTATGAGGGGTCAACTTCATGTGTTGTAACTGTAATCAGTGTGTTCACTGTGTCTGTCTTTATGATGGGTCAACTTCGTGTGTTGTAACTGTAATCAGTGTGTTCACTGTGTCTGTCTTTATGAAGGGTCAACTTCATGTGTTGTAACTGTAATCAGTGTGTTCACTGTGTCTATCTATGTCTTCATGAGGGGACAACTTCGTGTGTTGTAACAGTAATCAGTGTGTTCACTGTGTCTCTGTCTTCGTGAGGGGTCCATCACTCACTCACTCATTCCCTCGACCGCTTGGGTCGTTGGGGGGGGACATGAGGAAGATGTCATAGCTCGCCACGCCGTTCTGTTGGCAGCTGTCGTGAGGAGATCTGGCGTCGTCATTTTGGTCCATTCCTTGACGTTGTCGGACCAGCTCCAGAGGGGTCCATGGCCCTTTATTGAATAAAAAGATGCCCGTGTTCATGTCCATGTCTGTGTGTGACTCGCCTACTTTCTGCCACTTTTCACTAACTCCCCCTCAAGGGAGACTTGTTTCTGTAGGCTTCTTTGGAAGCGGCACAGAGCCACTGACACTGCTGCTCTGGGAATGATTTAATTAACAGAGCGTACACTTTCTACAGGATTACACAGGACTGAGAGGGGAAAAAAAAAAAAAAACCACCACCAACTCACAATGTTGGTTGATTTGCGCTGTGGCTTCTTTTGAGGCTGAATATCGATGTTATAAATCGGGACTTTTATTCAGGCATATTTCGTATTATTTTTTTATGTTGGGGGATCAGTTAAAACAAGGGTTTCGAACTATTATAAAAATTAAAAAAAAATTTAAAAATAATGATAATGATAAAAAAAGATTTACCAAACAGTCACCATCACCAGTTTATTTCCCATTGGTCGCTGTATTATGTCTAGTTATGTATTTATTTTTTACGCATGTATGTGTGCAGCATTTGTTTATAATCTACATTATTTATTTGCTGTAGCTAAAGCAATGTGGCAAATTATTGTTCAGCAAGAGAGTTGTGGATGACACGAAAAAAATGTAAACAGCACCTCAAAGCTACTCTCCCTCTCCTTCCTCTACCCCCCACCCCTCACCGCCCTCTCTCTCTCTCTCTCTCTCTCTCTCAGTAGCGAGGGTAGAAGAAGGGGTGGGGGGGTTGCCGACGGAAAAGGGAGGCGACACTTTACATCTGCAAGAGACTGCAGAAACGGGTAAAAGATCGTTACTGCCCTTGACGCGACAGCGCATGTCACTGATCGTGTGGCCTCAAAAGTCGGAGTGGTTGACAGGTAACGTCGGACAGGCGCAATAGCCGAGTGGTTAAAGCGATGGACTGTCAATCTGAGGGTCCCGGGTTCGAATCACGGTGACGGCGCCTGGTGGGTGAAGGGTGGAGATTTTTACGATCTCCCAGGTCAACATATGTGCAGACCTGCTAGTGCCTGAACCCCCTTAGTGTGTATATGCAAGCAGAAGATCAAATACGCACGTTAAAGATCCTGTAATCCATGTCAGCGTTCGGTGGGTTATGGAAACAAGAACATACCCAGCATGCACACCCCCGAAAACGGAGTATGGCTGCCTACATGGCGGGGTAAAAACGGTCATACACGTAAAAGCCCACTCGTGTGCATACGAGTGAACGCAGAAGAAGAAGAAGACAGGTAACGTCAAACTAAGTTCTGAGAGATTCTGCTTGCTTTTCCTCTGGGCCACCGGTGGTGCACTTGCTTCTGGGAAGTTCAGATACCCCCAGCTTGTATCGTAATAGTGTCGTGGCATGGGGGGGGAAGGGGGCGGAAAGGGGGGAGGGGGGTTCTGGAGGAAGTTTGTTGGGGGGAAAAACGGAGGGCGCATGGACACAAAAGCAGCATCCGCAAGGATTGTGTGCTGCTATTCCAAGTTGACCTTCTCATGGTGACTTTGATTCTTATACATGTAATTTATAACAAGTTTCCTAATCAAATCAGACCACGTCATTCCTTAGATCATAGTGACGGACGCCGTCCATTCACTCGGCGTAGTGAACGGCCAAGCGAATAATGATATTGATGATAACCTCAGGACGGACGGAGGACAGAACGCGAGGACAAAAAAACATCAGCGAGCGTGTTTAGTGTTCCCACACGTCTGGGGCATTCATTGGCAGGGCCACCACTGACTCTTCGGTCGTCCCGCCGGGAGATCACATGTCATCATTGTTTTAAACGAGGCAAAATACGTTGGACACTTCTTTTTTTCCATGTGTCTGATCATGAAAATCTATAAAATAAAACAAGAGAGGCAAGGCCTTCAAGACTCACTTGTGATAAATTAAGTCCCCTAGCATTGATTACAGAGTAATTTCCCTTTTTTACTATCTGCACCAAAACGTTTGCAAAATAAATAAAACTTCCCTGCTTAGCAAAAGAAGTTCCTGTTTGAACAAAAAATGATAATAATGACTGACTGCTCTTGTTGTTGGGTCGAATATCAAAGTGCCAAGTTTAGAGAGTACAAAAAAAATAAATATAACAGTAAATGCAGTTTGCATATAATTAGGCTTCATTTTTTTTTAATTTTTTTGTGCCCATCCCAGAGGTGCAACATTGTTTTAAACAAGATGACTGGAAAGAACTGAATTTTTCCTATTTTTATGCCTAATTTGGTGTCAACTGACAAAGTATTTGCAGAGAAAATGTCTATGTTAAAGTTTACCACGGACACACAGACACAGAGAGAGACAACCGAACACCGGGTTAAAACATAGACTCACTTTGTTTACACAAGTGAGTCAAGAATGACACGATAAAACAATTTTAAGCAACACCAGTGCAACAGTTGAAATGAGCTCTCACGTCGTCCGTATTGCGCGCACAACCACTCCACCCTCCACCCCTCCCACCCTTTTTTCCGACGGTTTCGTCAGAGCAGCTACTTTTTTGTTTGTTTGTTTGTTTTTTGCCCCCACCATAGGAATGACCTCCTCGAAGTTGACGCAATGTGCAATTCCGTGGTGGATGAGATCCAGTAGAAATAGGGCGATAGATAGGGCGGACTCAGTTGACCTAACACACGACATTGACCCCCGGCAAAGTGCCAGACATGACAGCACCATAGGATGGGGCAGTGATGAAGAGGAGGAGGACGGGTGTTTATGTATCGATCCGATACACGGTACAGATTCCGACCTTCGTTTGGATGCAGCTCTGCTAGCAGTCTGTCAACGGAGCCAGGAGGACTGACGCGCGCAGCATGAATGACTGACAACATGAATTGTGTGTGTGTGTGTGTGTGCTTGCTTGCTTGCTCATGCTCAGTTGCGTCTCGATATTTTAATAATTCAAGTTTTTCGATTGGAATCGTTTTGCCACAAGCGTGTGGTCAATTATCACTTTCTTGTAAGAGTACAAAAGCTACAGTGGCATTTCAAAGCGTTCAAAGGGAGATAATTCGCAAAATGCGCGCGCGAGAGTGTGTGTGTGTGTGTGTGTGTGCAGCGGCAATTGGCAGTGAAAATTACAATCGGGTTTTTCATGTTTTAACCAATGACCTAATACCCCATTCTTCTGAATTCTTCATCCGCGGCCGCGGTTTACAGCAGGGTTTGACTGCATGAAAGGAGAACACTGAGGATGTCCATCATTGTGATGGCCTGGTGACGTACATAGTTGGGGTTCCAATCCCCGGTAGCACCCGATGTATCAGGCAAGGATGGACTTTTTTTTTTCTTTTTTTTTAATTAAATTCTCCTGGGGTCAGCGTTCGTGCTGACCTCGTTTAGTGCCTTCACCACATTCATTTTTGACTTACTTGTGTAAACAAAGTGAGTCTATGTTTTAACCCGGTGTTCGGTTGTCTGTGTGTGTCTGTGTGTCCGTGGTAAACTTAAACATTGACATTTTCTCTGCAAATACTTTGTCAGTTGACACCAAATTAGGCATAAAAATAGGAAAAATTCAGTTCTTTCCAGTCATCTTGTTTACAACAATATTGCACGTCTAGGATGGGCACAAAAAATAAATAATGAAGCCTAATTATATACAAACTGTATTTACTGTTATATTTATATTTTTTGTATTCTCTAAACTTGACACTTTGATCTGATATTCTGACCCAACAACAAGAGCAGTCATTATTATCATTTTTTGTTCAAACACGAACTTCTTTTGCTGAGCATGGAAGTTTTATTTATTTTGCAAACGTTTTGGTGCAGATAGTAAAAAAAGGGAAATTACTCTGTAATCAATGCTAGGGGACTTAATTTGCTTTAAACTGATCTTTCTCATCTTAAACATTACATTTTGAAATTATACTCAACACTTAAGCTTGGATTTTTTTTTTTTAAGTGTATCACATGTGAGTCTTGAAGGCCTTGCCTCCCTTGTTACTTCTGGTTTTTTTATGTATGTAACAGAAGATCAAACACAAACTGTTAAAGATCCCGAAATCCACGACAAACGTTCAGTGGATTATGGGAACACAGCAAACCACTCACACCTCCCTCCCCACCCCCACCCCCGGCCCCCGCCCCTCACCCCTCACGCACCCGGAAAAAAAAAACCAACAACAGAGTATTGCTGCCTATTACAGTGGAGTGATGGCCTAGAGGTAACGCGTCCGCCTAGGAAGCGAGAGAATCTGAGTGCGCTGGTTCGAATCACGGCTCGGCCGCCGATATTTTCTCCCCCTCCACTAGACCTTGAGTGGTGGTCTGGACGCTAGTCATTCGGATGAGACGATAAACCGAGGCCCCGTGTGCAGCATGCACTTAGCGCACGTAAAAGAACCCACGGCAACAAAAGGGTTGTTCCTGGCAAAATTCTGTAGACTGAAAAATCCACTTGGATAGGAAAAACAAATAAAATATGCACGCAGGAAAAAATACAAAAAAATGGGTGGCGCTGTAGTGTAGCGACGCGCTCTCCCTGGGGAGAGCAGCCCGAATTTCACACAGAGAAATCTGTTGTGATAAAAAGAAATACAAATACAAATATATATGGCGAGAAAAGTGCTCACTCATTGTTCCGAATGGTTAAATGGTGGGAACTGCAGCCCTCAAACGCATAATGTCATCATTGTTTTAAACGAGGAAAAACACGTTGGACACGTGTTTTGTTGTTGTTGTTGTTGTGGGGTTTTTTGTGTGTTTTTTTTTTGTTGTTGTTGTTTTTTTGTTTCTTTGCATATGTCTGATTATGACAGTCTATAAAATAAAATGACACGATAAAACAATTTTAAGCAACACCAGTGCAACAGTTGAAATGAGTTCTCATGTCGTCCGTACTATTGCGCGCACAACCACCCCACCCCCACCCTCCACCCCTCCCACCCTTTTTTCCGACGGTTTCGTCAGAGCAGCTACTTTTTTTTTTTTTTTTTGTTTGTTTGTTTTTGCCCCCCCCCCCCCCCCCCCCCCCCCCCCCCCCCCATAGGAATGACCTCCTCGAAGTTGACGCAATGTGCAGTTCCGTGGTGGATGAGATCCAGTCGAAATAAAGCATGCAGTGCATCGTAGTGAGTGGATCGATGGGGGGTAGTATCACGGCCACAGTCATGAATGATGTAGTTGCTGGTTTTCCCTGACAACAACACGCACACGTGAAGGGGGTGTGAGGGAGGGGGTGGGGTCATCGCTGTGGGGTTGCCGTTAACGTCAACGTGGAACTTTCTCCCGTCTGCGGCATGTGATACTTCGAGAATGTTGCCGCGGTATTCCATCACTCGACTGGGGGAGAATTCTACCGTGTGCATATGCAGCAAATATAGAGGCATACATGGTGTATAAATACCTTTTTTTGTTTGTTTGTTTGTTAACCACACACGCGTACGCGCACTCGCACACGCATGCATGCACACATACGTAGTACAGTGTGTGTGTGTGTATGTGTGTGTGTGTGTGCTTGCTTGCTTGCTTGCTCAGCTGCGTCCCGATATTTTAATAGTTCAAGTTTTTCGATTGGAATCGTTTTGCCACAAGCGTGTGGTCAATTATCACTTTCTTGTAAGAGTGCAAAAGCTACAGTGGCATTGCAAAGCGTTTAAAGGGAGAGAATTCGCAAAATACGCGTGAAATGGTGGCAGATAGAAAATGGAATTCCTCTGGTTTCGGTCAGTAACGAAAAGGTTTTGTATGAGAGAGAGAGAAAGAGAGAGAGTGTGTGAGCGCGCGCGCGCGTGCGTGCGTGTGTGTTTTGGGGGAAGGTGGTGATGGTGAAAAAAAGAAAGAAAAGGGGGGGTGTGTGTGGGGAGAGGGGGGGGGGATGAGACAGTCACAGACAGACGTAGAGAGATTTGAAAGGGTTTGGGAGATGGGGGGGGGGGGGGGGGGAGAGAAAGAGACCGTGTTGGAATTCGAGGTTTGTCGTTGCTAAAGCTGACCACGCCCTCCCTCTCTCTCTCTCTGTACACACATGTTGCGCGAAGTGCCTGTGCCGGCTCCCAGCGAAGTTTCGCTCCTACAGACGTCAGTGGTAACTGTCAAGTGGTTTGTGTCTCAGCGAAAGTCACATGTGCACATCATAGGCACTTGACCACTGTTAGCACTTACATGACATTCTGTGTGTGTGTGTGTGTGTGTGTCTCTCTCTCCTCTCTCTCTCTCTCTCTCTCTCTCTCTCTCTCTCTCTATCTCTCTCTCTCTCAGGCTCTCTCGATCTCTCTCAGGCTCACACACACACACACACACACACACACACACACACACACACACACACACACACACATATACTCTCTCTCTCTCTCTCTCTCTCCCTCTCCCTCCCTCCCTCCCTCTCTCTCTCTTTCTTTCTCTCCCTCTCTCTCTCTCTCACACACACACTCTCTCACTCTCTCTCTCTCTCTCTCTCTCTCTGACACACAAATAATACGTGTGGATGTAAAAGTGGTGTGTCGCTGTGGCGGGGAGCCTGTGAAAGACAGTTCTTGCTACTATTGCTGTCGCGGCTGTTGTATAAGTAGTAGCCAGTACTGACACGGACGTAACACACTGAACAATTAAGTATACACGACACATCACATCGACGGCTGGTATGAGCTGTTTCAACAGCACTCTCCACTACTCAGTCAGTTATAGTGTCAGTTTCCGGCCAGCACGGGCTGGTCAGGCAGGGCACACAAGTGGAAGTTCCTTTTGGGAGGACAACTAATTGATTGTGGCCCAGACCCGCACAGGAAGAGAGCGCGTGAGAGCGTGCTGTTGACGGATGGGAGTGATCTAGTTGCAAATTAGGGGAGGCAGCGAAGCGACCATACCGCAGAACCGCGTTCAACACCAGTTACACAGAGACCTACCATATACCTATCCTCCTACTATTTCTCGGTTCCAGATGGTAAGTGAACACAACCTGACTTGGGTATCTCGTGTTTTTGTTGTTGTTGTTGTGAATTTCTCAGTGTAGTTCAGTCCTAGCCCATTTGTCAAAAGTCTGGAGACAGAAATTGATTGAACAGACCTAAGTCAAAAAGGATGGAGACATTGAGGAAGAAGAATTGTTTTTATCGGCCCATGGTCCAGCCGCGCGCCTCTTTCCGGATGTTTTGCAGTGAGCTGGTACCAACAAGGATGTAACGGCCGCAAATAGTCGCCTTAAAATGTCCTTGTCAGCTGGTGATCAACGTTGCTGGGCTAGTTTTGAAATTGTGTTTTTGTCCTGCTGAGTTCGAGACTGCAGCATCACCCAAAATAAGTTTGTAGAATCGATATTTCTTTTTCAGTTTGAGGATGTTTACTGCTCAACTGAGGTCAAGCAGGACGGTCCAGAATGTTAGACCAGGTCAATTTATTGTCTGTTTCACTTTCAGTTTGTCTGCGACAGGCTTAAATTCTTTGAGGTATCTGGACGGATCTTATCGACTGTTTGGAGACGTCTGTATAATATTTATATGCCAAGTTTCAGTCGTATGTCTGACACAGGGAGGGAGGGATGAAGGCCAGATAACTACATAACGTGCTTGTTGTGGATGTGGATGTAGTCGTTCCGGCGGAGGAGGAGGAGGCAGCGGCACTGGGCGAGTCATTCGCCAGGGTGGGTCCTCCTGAGGGTATGCAGGCTGGATGTTTGATTCATGAACTGGTTCTTGTGACCACCGTGCATCGTTTGAAGACCGGGCACAGCAGCAGCAGCAACGGACGATGATAGGAATTGCTCTTCTGTTTACAGTGATGATTGAGGGGTGTAGGCAAACTTCGTTATATGCTCATTGTGGCTGTCAGACTCCCATTGTCTCGCTCACAGTCTTTTGTCTTTGTCTCTTTCCTCTCCCCCTTCTCTTTCCCTCGGTCTTGTTTTCCTCTTTTCTATCCCCCCCCCCCATCCCCACCCCCTCCCACACCCCTCCACCCACCCCATTCTCTTTGTCTACTCCACACGCATGAGTATTCAGTGTTCACAGTCGACCGACCGCAAAGGGCCTTTCACGGCTGAAAGCATGCGTTGTCTCTCCCCAGCAGCCAGTGCCACACATCGCTGTGACCTGTTCATGCTGAGTGCTCACGAGTCCAAGCAGCAAATCGTAGAACATAATTTATACATATGTCCTGAACTGCTTGCTGAAGCGAACAATACTTGCAGTCTCTCAGCCGGATCGCTTGCTATATTGACGTCAGTTCAGAACTGGAACTGTGTCAGCCTTGCAAGTTTGGAACTAGTGTTGTGGCAGCTCGGACATGCTTACTTGGGGGAGAAATTCGATGAGAAATTCGATTGCATGGATGGGGGGGTGGGGATGAGGCGCGAAAAGTTGGGGTCCAGTCCCCACGGTTCAGTGAAATGGTTACGGTGAAAGCAAAATAGGGATGGTAACTGCCATTAGTTTGATACTTTTTTTTCTTTTCTTTTTTTTTTTTTTAATGAAGACGTGTAAACAAAATGAGTGTTATCACCAGGTGTTGGTTGTCCGTGTGTGTGTGTGTGTGTGTGTTTGGCATATTTAGGGGGAAGGGTGTGGGAATGTGACTGAGTTGGGTTTGTTCGTCCTGTACGCATCAAACTTTGTACAGTAATTGGTTAAGGCAACAACAACAAAAAGAAAAAGAAACCCATGAAAAGCCTTGGTGAATGGTCAAAGGACAACATCATAACATTCTGACAATTGTGCAGTTGTCTCGCTGCATGGTGATACACTTTACAGTGGTTCTTTTTTAGGATTACTTTGTTCGATTAATCGGTATTGCGCGTGAGCCTTGAACTCATTTGCCATCCTCTCTCTCTCTCTCTCTCTCTCTCTCTCTCTCTCTCTCTCTCTCTCTCTCTCTCTCTGTCTGTCTGTCTGTCTGTAGGGGGCAGGGTGTGCTGATAGAAGAAAGATATATTGGGCAATAAGATTAAGACAGTGATGTCAATCCGTCTGCGTCGGTAACGTTACGAGCACTGTTTGAAGCATATCTTGAATTCGATGATGTGGTGTGATGAAAACTTCTTGAAACCTGTACCTGTTCACCTTTCTGGGTGGGAAAAAAAAACAACTGGAGATCATCGTTACCCTTCTGCACACCGTGTTGATAATTTATAGATAACTTTTTTTTTTTTTAAAGCACGGTTGCCATCATCACTGCCTTCTGTCAACAACAACAACAACAACAAATTAGTGTTGCTATCTATCCACCTCCCATTACAAAAGATCGTGGCTTCTGCTACAAGCCACTTTGGTATGATTTTTTTTTTTTTTTTTTTTTTTTATCATAGTTATCACATATCCTCCATCCTAATAATTTTTTTTATAAAAAAAAAAAAAAGTCTTGGATATTTTCATCCATTTTCCGTTGAAAAACCGACAGGCCAGAACGTGAAAATGCGTTTTTATTGCGTTTGCGGACACACGCTCACTCGCTCAAACATTTGTCGACTGAAGGCATCAGGTTGGAAAAGATCAAAGAATGGTTTGAAAAACAAAACAAAACAAACAAACCTCCCCCCCAACAATCAGGAAAAAAAAAGAAAGAAAACTGCAGAATTGAAAACAAAAAGGATAAGCTAAAATCCAATATTAAAAAAAAAAAAAAAAGAGAGAATGGGAGTGGGATGATTAGGGGGTCGGGGGGGTTGTTCGTGTTTGCTGATTGATTGCTCCTGGCATAGAAAGGCTGCGGAAATGGGATGATGGCTAAATGATTTTATTGATTGTTTGACTGCCACCTCCCCCCCCATTCCCTTCTCCCCCACCCCTTCCCCTCCATCCCCCCACAATCCCCCACACACTTCCCCTCCCACCCACACATACACACACACACACACGCCTCTCTTTATCGTTTGTTGGGTCTTGTGCGTTCGTTTAGGTCAAGTAATGTTTTGGAGGTAAGGCCCACGCCGCCACGTTGTTAAAGAATCGCACAGAGCACGAGAAAGATAGGAATGTCTAGAATTCCTTTGTACGTTGAGTTAAAAGGTTTAAGCCTGTTTTTCTTAATGATGTAGAGAGAGAGAGAGAGAGTCGAGGGACAACGCGCGCGCGAGAGAGAGGGGGGAGGTTGGGGGGGGGGGGGGGTAGTAGCAGACACTGACAACAGATACGTTTACAGCCAGAATAAGGAAATGTATCTAAATAGGGCCAACCTCCCTTTGTTTAACTGCATGTGTGTGTATCCTCTGAACTTGTCTCCTTTGTGAACGAACACCCTCTAATTCAATGTCTTACCGCCACACCACCCACCCACCCCCACCCCACCTCAGTCATCCCCCACCTCCCTCCAGTCCTCTTCTCCTGAGTTCCCCCGTCTCCCCAGCCCTTCATGGCCTTCTGATCTTTCTCCCTAATATATACTAGGGGGCTAGGTGGGGGTGCAAGGCATAGACAGAGATACGGATACGGATAATTTATTCATGTATAGGCCATTGCCCCTCATGAAGGGGTACATACACATGATCATGTAAGAAAAGCAACAACAACACACAAAAAAAGAAAAAAAAAAGAGCAGTCATATCATCAAGAACAAACTTCAATATTCTAAGACATCAGAGTTGATCGGTCTAAATGCTTTAAACAAATAAATTGACAAATTGCGAATGGTCTGTTCATGCTGAGAAGCCATGAGTAATGTTAATCTATGCTGACTGGGAAATTTACAGAATTTGGATGATATATACCTTGTTCTTAAGTCATGCAGGACAGGACAAGTTAGGAAGAAATGTACTTCCATTTTCTTCCTCCTCGTTGCAAAGTTTACACCTTACATCAGTTGCATTATGTATTCTATATCGGTAATAATGTACTGCAATATCAGAAATACCAAGCCTAAATCTTGCCATTGAATTGAAGTGTCGATCTATGTTTAAAAATAAATACGTTTTGACATCCCGTACGCGCATAGACAGAGAGAGAGAGAGAGAGAGAGACGTGTAACAGCGGAACGAAAAGTGAGAAGGACCCTTCTCCCACTGCCCCGTCGCCCGTATTGTAATTGGATTGTCACCCTTGTGTGGACAAAGGCTGCTGGCCTGGCCTGGCCTGGCAGGGCCTATCATCATGGGTAATGGCTTCCTGCACTCGTATCTCCACTGGGTCCGGACCTCTGGACAGCAGGGTGACATGTTTCTGTTCCGATGGATGTGGAGTGTAAAGTTAGTAGGGCGGTAGACAGCTTGCCTCAGTGTGGGACTTTTATGGTGTGTGTGTGTGTGTGTGTGTTATTTTATTTTTTTGTTTTTTGTTTTGTTTTGTTTTGTTTTTTTTATAAAGATATATATACTTCTTCCCTCGCAAAATTAAACTTTTCCCCTTTTTCAGATAGGTTTTTGTTTTCAAGGATAATGTCATTTACAATTGTTCATTTTACATGGGTTTTTTTGTTGTTGTTTTGTTTGTTTTGTTTTGGTCTGGTAATGCTCCACTAACATACCACGGTGGTCGTTTAAGTCAGACTGTAATTAAGCATTGATCAAGTACCATGGTCGATTGATGAATGTGCATACTGGACGTGATGAACGGGTAGTAGCATGAAGCTCCAGGAATGTACTAAAGATAATGCATCAGTCCATAGATTGTCTTCGAGTCTTGACCCGAAATCATCGTTGCTCTGAAATGAAATATGGTCATGTATTTATAACTATGCCCTACGTGTTTAACTCTCTTTGTTTAACTCGTTGGAATACTGAGAGCTAGACAATCACTGCTGCATTACGTCACTCTGCGCGCACTGAAGTCACGGAGTGTGTGATTTGACCACTACTTTATCTGAAGGCAGCTTTTCAGTTATGTTTACGACATGATAACATAACACAACATGATATGATATGATATAACATGATATAATATAATATAAGAAATGACAATGATGATAAATGATTTATAGCAGAATGAAGGTGAACTATTTCCTTTGACTGTGTCATCAGAAAGATCGCTTGCAGCCTTTGCGATCTGAAAATTTCCCTCCCCCCTCCCCCCTTCCGTCCCCCTTCAGCCTCTCACACACACACACACACACACACACACACACACACACCACACACCACACACACACACACACACACACTCACACACACTCACACACACACACACACACACATACGCACATACACACACATTTTTTATGTCATGCACAATTTCTCCCCTCCCTCCCCCTGCTTACACGCACATGCGCGCGCAGCCGTATTCATTGTATCATTACATACAAGATGGAGAAAGAAGAGCGAGCACGCACACACGCACGCGCGCGTGCACACACACACACACACACACACACACACACACACACACACACACACACACACACACACACACTCTCCCCCCTCTCTCTCTCTCTCTCTCTGTCTCCACTGTCTCTCATTCACACACACACACACAGATACACACAGACATACATACACACACACACACACACACTCTCTCTCTCTCTCTCTCTCTCTCTCTCTCTCTCTGTGTGTGTGTGTGTGTGTGTGTGTGTGTCTCCACTGTCTCTCATTCACTTACACACACACACATACACACACACACACACACACACACACACACACACACACACACAACGGCATGTGCGCGCAGCGGCGACTTGATAAACGCGACAAATGATGAAAAATTTTAAATTGTGATTTGTTTTGTGTGTTCACTCACTCTGCTTGTCTGACTTTCTCTTTGTCTGTCTCCCTCTCTCCCTCTCTCCCTCCGGTCTGTCCCTGCCCCCTCCCCCTCCTCCTCCTCCCTCCCTCTCTCTCTCTCTCTCTCTCTCTCACTCGCTCGTTTGCTCGCTGTCTCGCTCTCTCTTTATCGGCAAAATTTATCACAGTTTGGTTCAGTTTACAGAACATTTTCTTCGAAGAGCGGGTGCCAGTAGAAATGCATGCTGAGTGTGTGTGTTTGTGTGTGTGGTGTGTGTGTGCGTGCGTGTTTGTGATTAGCACAAATGAAAATCCAATCTAAGGCGGTGAAGGGAGTGTATTGAGATCTTCCTCCCCTCCTTCCCAACCATACAAAGACTGATGCACATGTGTTTATCCTGAATAGTGGACAACTGAACACTGCGTGCTATAGTTTTCGTGCGCGCGCGCGATTGTTCTGAAGAAACTGACAAAATACTAGAGAGAATCAGTTCTTTGGCAAGCATTAACTTTGTCTGGTGATGATTTTTTTTTTTTTTTACTGTGGTCGCCGTCTGAAGGAGACAGTTGTGTGTGTGTGTGCGTGTGTGTATGTGATATCTCGTTGACTTCATCTCTCATACTAAGCCGTCGACACTTTCGTGGGTGTACAGATGGAATCTAGTTTCCGTTTTTCGAACCGGATGGGCGGCGGTATCACAACATTATCGGTCATCAGGGTCGGCCAGACTGTAGTTGTCAGTTGTGCATTGTTGCCATTCCAACCCTGGCAGTCTCGCACCTCCGCAATCCCACGCCCGGCCCCTCCCCTCCCCTCTCTACCTCCCGTGTTGTCAGTCTTCTGTGTGTGTGGGGGGGTGGGGGTGTGTGTGTTTGTGTGTGTGTGTGTGTGTGTTTCTGCCATTGTGCGCGTCAGTGCATGCATGTGGATGTATGCCACGGTGGGTCGGACTTTCGGGTCGGCGTGTCCGTTACTGCAGTCACTGCGTGTGAGTCAGTGTAACAGTACAGTCTTAGCATGTTTTTTACAGTAGAGCCATAACTCAGGCCCTGGTCAATCGTCGGCTGGGATGACAACTGACCAACATGATTTTGATTTGATTCAGTAGAACTCCGTTAGGGTACCCCAGTCGAAGAGGATATTATTGTGAATAAACAACTGAACCCGACTGCAACCCTGACCCTATATATAACCTTGGATTAATCGGGAGAAGTGAGGGCAAGCTGTGTAAAATCGGTTAGGCACTGTCGTCAGTTGATTCAGACACTTGACTGTAGTCGTCAGTGGTTTCAGTCAGCTGGACTCTCAGTCCGCCGGGGACTGACTCAGTGGTCCAGTAAACGGACTCGTTGATAAAACCGTCAAAATTATCTTAGAAAATTTGCTGTTTTGATATCCCGTCAGCGTTTTACAGAATGTGTTCATCTAAAAGATACGAAGTTGTCAAAAGCGTGACTGATACCGGCATGAGAGCAGAAGCTCCTGACGTTGAACACGAATGAATGAGTTTGGGAGTGCGTAGTTGTACAGTTTGCCGCGTGAATGGTGTGTTTGTAAGTCAGTTATTTTTCAGCTTCTTCTTCTTTTTCTTCTTCTCGAGTTCTTCTTCTCAGTCATTACTTTCAATCTAAGCGCATATGGGTGTCGCAGGATCAGAGTGGCAAGAGCACATACGCACGTGTGTGTGTGTGTGCGTGTTCAAGGGTCAGTGTGCGCATTTATTATTTTGTTCATAATGCATGATTTATTTTTTCCCCTCCCGCTTTGTCGTCAGTGGACCCGGGAGGTCTAACAAATAAACCATTGTCATCATTATTATCATTGTCATTCTCTCTCTGTCTCTGTCTCTGCGCGCGCGCGCACACACACACACACACACACACACACACACACACACACACACACACCCCGACACTGGCACACACACACCCTACACACACAGAGTGCGGTATGTGCAGTATAATGTGTGAGTGCGCTTGTGTGTGTGAGCCTGCCTGACAATAGCCTAATGATAACACCCGGGGTCGAGATGAAAGGAACTGAAGCCGAGCAGCAAAACGGCAGCTGAACGTAATAACAATGCAGACCAGCCTTGTACACATGTGGAAACGTTGGGGGATGGCACGACAAAGGGGCCAAAACTCCTGCCAAGCTATATAGAGGGGAGGGAGATTTGTGTCGCCGTATGTCGGCTTCGCTCCCTTTGTTTCGAAGGGGGGCGGGGGGGTGGATGGGGAGGGGGGGGCGGACACTCCAGTCGAACAAAAGATGGGGAGGAGAAAGGGGTGCCTGGATCCTTGGTGACTCATGAAACACGAAGCGCTCGAGTTTCCCAGGGAAGGGTAGGGGGTGTGTGTGGGAGGGGGAGTGGGGGGGGGGGGGGTGGCGGGGCTGGGGGAGCGGGTGGTTCGCATCTGCCCATTATCCACCCGGGAGAGGCGAGAGTGGTGTCAGTCTGTCTTTGATGAGTCAACGCCAACGAACACCGCACCAGATCCAGTGGAGCTCAATCACAGTTGACTGAAGTTTGTCAGTGGTGGTGCAGAAGGATCAAGTCTTCAGCAGCTTTCTCCAGTAAAGTCGGTGCAAGTTGTTGTCATTTCTCAGATAAATCACTGAGTGTTGGGGATTGGATCACGGTCAGGTCCTTGCGGCAGCGACAAGTTTAGCCAAGTCTTGCGTAAGTCTTTTTTCTTTTGGTTTTGTGGAACGTCTTTGACTTCTAATTAAGTGTTATACTTTGTTTCAGAACTGAGCGCGCTCTCCTACTCTCTCGAGTCTCTCTCTCTCTCTCTCTCTCTCTCTCTCTCTCTCTCTCTCAGGACTCGCATACACATGCGCGCACGGCATTTTCGGCTGGGCATTCAGATCATAGTTTCAGTTTTTCAAAGTTGGAAGCACAGATCAGTTAAAACAGCGGATATTTAGATAAAAACAGCTCCTTGTTAAATGAAAAAAGAAACAAACTATACTATGCAGTTCATGTTACGTACACAGCTTTAAGCCTAAACATTGTTTTAGAGGTGTTTTGGTATCAAATGAGCAATATATAAGTCAGTGAGACGAAGAAGTGATCGACTGATCAAGAATGGTACATCTTTGTATCAAAATGTAACTAAGGTCATACGTATTGATCCCCATATGTGATAATATATTTGTCTTAATATGTGAATTAATTCTAAGCTGGAATAAACTGCAGTTCCAGTGATTAATAATTGATCAAATTAATCACCGATGTGTTGGAACTGAGTATCATAGTGCTAAATTATTTGTCTTGCCGTCGTTCTGTCCTTTTTCTTCTTCTTTTTTTTTTCTTTTTGTTTTTGTTTCTTTGTGTGTGTGTGTGTGTGTGTGGTGTGCGTATGTATGTTGTGTGTGTGTGAATTTCCAACGCTTTGAAATCGATCAAATTTACACAACCAATAGACGGCAGTACAAGTTCCTTAACTATTACCAGATAGCGGCACATGTATGAGTACTTTCCCTTGACTTGCTGAGTGTTTTTTCCCGTAACAGTTAACGAACATATGATGGAACGAAAGCAATGAAAATATTGTTCTTAGCAAACCCTGTTCACTGTGACCGTTAAAAAGAACGGATAAGAGAACTTTAGCCTCCAATTGTATTGACAGAATATTTGAAATTCGCATGCAAAATCAAACTTTTCTTGTTCATGTTGTCAATTTCATCAACAAAAAGCCGGTTGTCCGTCAAAGCGGAAAGTCGTCTGCAAACAATTTAAGAAAAGTCTGTATGAAAGCATTTTGTATCATTTTGTTTAATGGAATGTATCCAATATTTGATCCGAGTCAAAGGGTATTTAGAGACCCACCTCGAGATTGGACAAGAAATTCGTTGAACAGAGAACTTTGGGTAACAGATGTTCTTACTTTTTACATTATCCGCAGTGCATCTTGCGGATACCCATGCCGTGGCCGGCTTTGAGATTTGATGAAAAACCCGTGTTTATATATATGATTTCGTTACTGTGAATTGTTATTGTATTGCCTCTGTAAATATAGTCGTAACCATAGTTGAACCCGGGCTTTTGTTTGGTGCCCGGGGCAGTCATCACTGAGTTGATCAGAAGGACCTGATGCCTGTTGGAATACGTTTACAGAAAACCGCCGCAGCCGAACCTACGAACTGTATGTAGTTTATGGCACCTGCAGGACACCTGCATGACTGACAATGCATCCGCTGACTTAGTTACTTTCAGACTGAGATCTCTCAGTGTATTACCAATCTGTGCCTGACCGTACTGTAAATCAACATGACAAAACACGCGCACACGTACACTCTTCTCCGTCTGTCGTCGGTCAGCCACCATGGCGGTTACCAAGTAGATGATCAGCTCCGTCTTGTAAACGTGACCGCGGAACACATGGCTACCGAATCGCACTGATGATTGCACGGCCGATAACTGACGTGACTGACGGGTGTATCGGCCTACCCGGCGGGTACTGATCTCAAATTGCACACATTTAGCCATGCAGTGATGTACCAGTCGACTGATGTCAGTGATAGTGAAACTCAGTCCGGCAGTGAAGCCGGCAGACTATGATGTTCAGTTAATTGTTAGAGTCAACATGATCTGATTTGCCAAACACACAGTTCTTTGTTCTTAGCCGCATCGTATTCTGTTGACCGCGGCCTCAGTGAGTGAGTTAACTTGAGTCGCAAACTGTCCGGGCGGCATCGCAGAGGAGTTACATTGCTCTGTCATCTTCTTCAGTTCTTCTTCGTTTTTTGTTGTTGTTGTTTTGTTTGTTATCAGTTTTCATTCAGCGTCAGCTGTCTTTTCCCGGCCGATGATGCAAGAAGTCTTAATAAATAAATGATGGACGCAATTTTCTGCCTGAACTCAGTGAAATTTAAGGTAGAGTCTACAAAATCAACAGCGGCACTGCGGTCAGTGTAGTGTGTGACCCGGCACTAGTAAAGCCGTGCTTTGTCAACCCGGGGACGGAACACGGCCGACTCGGTTTGTCAGTGTATAAACCCGGCGTCCGAGGATAGTATTTCCGTCGGCACTGTGGATTCTTTATCCTGCGACGACCCGCCGGCACTAGTGCAACTTCAATTGGTGCAACTGAGTGTACGGGATCGCAATTTATCGATCTCCTCCGGTCCCCGCCAGGCCGCGAAAGACCAGTATACACATAGTAACTGAAAAATATCCCTGTGTGCCTTGACTTAAAACTTGCCAGAGTTTTGGCAACTTTTGAATCAGTTTCATAGAATGATAGATTCAGGTCAGCCCGGTAAAGTGTTCACTGTTTGGAAGCCGCTTATTAATTATGATATACGTCTTTAGCCCCGGGCCCACGGTCCTGCCACCTTTTGGGGCAAAGACCTCAAATCAAACGAATAATTTACTCAGTTTGGGGGTTCCGTCTGGTTCATGACTGATAAAGCCGCTTCAGTTCTGTTCTGTGCCGGCTACTAATACTGACACTCAGTGAAGAAAGAGACAGACTGAGTTCCACTCGTATTCACAAAAATCTTCAGTGGGGGGTATGATTTGAATGTCACTTGAGAAAGATGAATGTGTTAAGTTTGTCAATTGTTGATGTGTTTCCATCATACATGGCAACATGTACAAAGTTTGTATCAGCAGTCTAGTTTTTAGAGCACCGAGATGGGCCAGGTTCCTTAGACTCGGGCATTCAGCGTGGCTCTTTTGACGTCTTTACTCTTTGTGCTCCAAGCAGTGGGTAAGACTAAGAGAACAGAGCAATGGAAGTATTGTTGATGTGTATCTGGAATGCGTCATGCCGTGCAGTTGCCAACAGAACTTCTTACACTACCAGATAGGAAACTCGCAGAGTGCCTACTCACATAACGCATGGGTAAGCAAGATGCTAAGAGCAGAAATCCACCAACCAGAGACCTTCAATGTACCCCAGGGTGCTTCCTCTCCCCGAACAGACCAACCAAATTCCACCCCGAGACCCGTTTCCTTTCTTCCTCCTCACGGCACCACAGAGTGAGCAGTGAAAAGTGCGGTTGCTCATGGTTTTGATGCAACTGCATTCTTTCTTAACTTCTGTGAAGTTTTTCTACAAAGTTGTCGTTTGTCGGTTACTCTGCTGAAACTGGACAGGATGATGTGGTCCGCCACTCAACTGGCAGCAGCCAAACCACTGGTAAATGTGTTGAGTTGTTTTGTTACATTGTGCTGTGTTGTGTTTCAGCCCATCCATCCTGACGGGGTTACTTTCAGGGTCAGCACAACGAGCAGCGCGCTGTGTGTTCGGCCCTGGCACGGCTACGCTGACTTCAGTCATTTTGTTCTAAATTGCTGTGGGGTCGGCAGAATGAACTTTTGGAGCTTTGTAATACTTCCCACTGGCGGCAGTCTGTTCATCTGACAGTCGAATCACCATCAGGGTGGAATTGGCGTCCCGATACATGCAACATGTGGCTCGACCATCGGGGACCACACTAATTTGTATCCATTGTGACTGACTCATACTTTGTGCCAAGTGGCGCTGGTACACTTTCCAGAGTGTCCCATCAGGGAATAGGCGTCAGTTTGGAGAAGCAGTCATAGCATTCATTCATTGGGAGCTGCAGTGGCCAGCGGCAAAAGCGAGTGTTGGAGCCTTGGATGGCTATTGAATTTTAAGTGCTCCTACATTTTCAGTATTTATTTTTTTTATAACGTTTGACAAAAAATCCATTCCATGTGGATGCCAGTGAGAGTTCCGCCACCAGGTCCTCT
>NC_134876.1:9088130-9125630 GCF_041734735.1 Babylonia areolata | reverse complement strand
ACCTCATTTTCTGGCTTGGCCTAATGTATTCGCAGACTGACTGGCTCTGCTGGCAGCATCTGCGGGATTCGCGTGTAATCAGCACTGGCAAGCATGCGGTGCTGTGTAATGCTTCGCTCACTGCTGGAGCCAGCTCACACGACACACCACATGCATGATACAAACTACACGCTCTGGTTGCCCATCATGGCCAGCAGAAATTTTATCGTCGGGGCTGTGCATGGGTTTGTGGGATTATGATGTTAGTTTTGCACATTTCAGCTGACAGCCCATTTCATCTGTTTGTGGCTGTTTCTGCCTGCCCTCCCCACCTCACAACCCACCCCTCCCCTTTTCTCTCCCTCACTGTGTGTGTGTGTGTGTGTGTGTGTGTGACGTATGCGTGGTTGTTTGCTTGTGTGTGTGTGTATGTTAGACAGACAAACGTTTTGCCTCTGAGAATAATCGAAAGAAAAAAACTGACATTCACAAAAACAAATGATGTATCAAACTGATTTTTGTTTAAAATTAATTTAAAATCTGTTTATTTTGGTAAACATAATGCATATATTGTGTACACGCACCTGTACAGTTTGGATAACTTATAGTATTCCTTTTAACAGTAATTGGCCAAATCTGACATGGGCTGACAGTTCTCAGAGATATTGGTTTCCAAGACAACAACGACAGATGGATCGGCGGCAAGTTGATCCAGTCAGAATGGGATTTCTCTGCGATAGTGTGGCTTTCTGGGGAAAAAAATTCTTAGTTGATCAATACGTGCATGATTGTAAAAAAAATATATTATGTGTTTTCGCCTTTGCATATACATCGTTTTAGAGAGAGAAAAAATCCGTCTTCGTACTTCCGTGGATTTGATTTCCGCACTTTGTTGTGAGTTACATTGGTCAGTGATACCAGAGCAGAATCACGTAGGGGGGCACTGTTTTCTTGAAGTTTCACTGTCCGCGCCATTGCACGAGACGCACACAGTTCGTCGGAGAGGCGACGTAGTATGGACACCGGGTAGCACAGCAGCCTTCATTCATGGCCATCTGGCAACCCGTGAAGTCAAGTTTCCACCCATCCAGGCAGATGTGAACCAGATAGGAGAAAGGAAGAGCTGGAGAGACACTTAGCCGGCTGTTGTATGCAATGTTTCAGAGCCAGTATTGATCGGCAAAGGACGTGTTCTTGGGGACTGTCGGGTTTGGGAGTGAGTGCTTCATGAGGGACTGGCTTGAATTAGCAGTGCGGGTGCCTGGAGTGACCGCCTATGGTCGTCGTTGTTCCAGTGCCCAAATACACAGCGTGCCTCAACGTAGTTTAAGAAGCGGTGTGTTCAGACAGTGTGGACACGGTCTGTGGTTTTCAGACAACATCGACTGTCAACGTGCTTGCCCATCACATGTCAGTTTATTGCCGCGATTTATGACCAGACCACTCCATACGCGCGCTGGTGCAGGGGGGACAAAATTGACATAAATGACCGTTGTCATCCAGCAGAATCAAAGACTTTCGAACATGAAAATAAACATTCCTAAACTTGCTGAATGCTAACTGGAAAACACCACGCGCAGTGTTTGAATTGTTTATAACCCATTCGCACACTTAGAGGAAAGAGGCGTCCAAAATCACAATGATAAAAACAGTGTTTGCTGCACCTCTGGCTCTGCCCCAGATCGGCCTTCAGAAAGTGTTGCTTGCCAAGGTTGGAATCTTTCATTGATGTGTCACACTTCAGACATATATCAGGACTGCTTATCTTGTTTAGCAGACTAATTAGGAAATGTGTTTTTTGTTGGCGTGGGTGTGCATGTGAGGGAGAGACATTTCGATTGCCCAGGTCCGATATAGCTGTGTGTGATAGCTCTTAGTCATAGATCATTATATATCATGTATGTGTGTGCTTGTGTGTGTGTGTGTGTAATTTCATCTGCCTTATCAGATTTCAGCTGAGAGTGCTATCCAAAATGTACTCATCTGATTCATGTAGAAGATACACACAGATGCAGTATTTTTCTTTTTCAGTTTTTGCTTGGCACAGTCATTGGTTTTGGCCAGAAAGGAAAAGTCTTATTTGACAGTCAGGATCAGACATGACACCAGAGTATGGTGCCATTTAAATGATGCAAGATATTCTCCTTTTTCTATGGTGGGTTTAGTTTCTCACATTCAAGTTTTTAAGGGCTTGCCTGTCTTGCTTTGAAAAAAAAAAATCTTTTTTTTCCTTTTCTCTGCAAAAGTGAAAGAGCACAAAGCATGGATAATAAGTAAGTTACAATTATAAAAAGACAGGATTGGAGACACTGACATACTGCTTGAAGCATTACTTCCTTTTATGAAAACTCGGGCATCAGTAAGCAGAATGTCATGATGCAGCTTGCCATTCTGATTTTACATTATGCAGCAGGATGTAACATGGCATGAATGGAATAGTTAATACATACACAACCTGAAACACTTGATTAAAATTACTTCATCATAATTATGCTTTTGTCTTCTCTTCCACAGCACGTGGTGCAGAACCAGATGACTCCTACCTACACCTACCCCCAGGCAGGTCTGGAGGAGTATCATCACCAGGTGGTGAGCCCCGTATCGGCAGGTTCCGGTGTTGGGGTAGTGGTGACCAATGTGTCTTCTGAACCCAGCACACCCGCTATCTATGCCACGCCTGCTGCTGTCACTGTCACTGCCAGTGGGGCTGTGGAGCAGCAGACGGTAAGGACCCACCCTTTCAATGTACGTCCAACTTTCTTCAATGCATGCCATCTAGATGTGCTGATGCTTCGTGGTTCTGGGCTGGCTTCTAGTAATGTCATGTGCAGGTTTCCTCTGTTTGTCTTATTCTGCCGGCTTTTGAAGCAGCATGTAGTTTTATTAGTTGCTGGTCTTATTCTGCAGTTCTTGTACCTCACAGTAGATTAGATTAAACTTTGTAGACTATTTGAAGCATTGTCAGTAGATCAGAATAATGTAATAACCACAGTTTGTGTAAATCGCTGGTGTTGAAACTACAGTAATTAGAATCACAACATGCAAGGAAAATATTGTGTTTGATCTCAGTTCTCATGTACATTTCCAAAAGTTTGTCAGTGAAGCAAACACGACTGTCTGTTAAGCTATCAGAGGTACATTTCACATCTTCAGAAATATCAAATATGATAATGTTTGTCAAATAATTATTTTGGTCAGTATTTGATAATAACACTAATACCAAGCTATAGGTCTTTTCATACTCATGAATTTGTAATTCACCAGTCATTGCATCATGAACAAGTCTGATAAATGGTAGTTTGGTGTCATATAGATATACTGTACCATGTCAAACTGATGCAAACTAGGCCAATCGGTTTGCTATGCTTTGCCAAATTTTGCGCAGCTAACAGTGAAAAGACACCCATCTTCTGGTCTGCTCTTATCCAATCAAACACCTCTAAAAGCTACAAGTCTGATAAATGGTAGTTTTGTCGCAGTTCAGGTGATTTAAGGTAATATGAGTATTAAGATTTATTAAACTCAACACTTGTTTTGCCACACCTGCAAACATTTGTCTATATCTTTGCCATTTCATTAGCAATGTCTCTTGTTCCATAACAGACCAAGCATCATTTCCAGATTCTCATTATTTTTCCTTTGGAAAGGTGACCTGTGCTTCCACAAAAGTAACCTTTCTTTTTCTTTTTTTCTTTTTTGCAGTATAGTGAACCGCTTGTAGATATGGTGTTGCTTTACTTATTAGTCTAGTTATACATCAAACATTTATGTATTGACTATTGTACTGTTCTGCAATGCATTTTTTTTCTTCTTTTCCCAGAAATGTTCAGTAAATGTTTTGTGATGTTGTGTTTACATTTCTTTGAATTGTTAGTAATTATGTCTATTTCTATCTTTTGATTTGTACATATCCGATTTAAGTTTAAAACAAAAAAGTGTTTCAGTCCTTTCATTGTTGGTTTTTTTCTACTTACATGTGTAGTCAAAGTGAATCTCTATCACCCAGTCTCAGTTGCATATATCTGTGTGTGTGTGCGTGCGTGTGTGTGTGTGTGTGTTAAACTTAAAACATGGGGTTTTCTCAACATTTTAAGTGGTACGGGAATCAAACTTGGTGGCTAGCAGGTATAAATAGGACCTTTCCAATCATCCACTTCACGTTAATGTGTTAAGAAATGTTAGAAGTGAAAGGTCAGTTGTTTTTCTATTTCAAGTATTTGGCAAAGAGTTCGTCTTGCATCCAATTTTCATCACTTCTGGTATTGAAACTGGCCATGGTAACAGCATGATCCCCAATTGAAATTCAAGCTCAGAAGTCAATTGGTCAGATTGCAGCGTATGGTGACAATACAAAAAGCTAAATCACAAAAGAGATCAGATCCTGTACAGTCTTAATCAAACATGTTCAGTAATTGGTTATGGTGTTCATAAAATCCCCACAGAGGGTCAGGAACAGTGGTCAGAACTGAAGGTCACAATGTGGCCTCATGAAAAATTTGCAGAGGTGTGATGTGTTTCACTGTTTGACAGCTTGGTTTTTCATCCAATTTTCATTAAACTTGGAACTTTGATTGGTGATGGCAGAAAATATAAATGTGTTAAAAAGTCCAGATTGGATGTCCGAGGTTATAGCCACAGCAGTGAGCAATAATGTTTCAATATGATGTGCTTTACAATTTCAGTCTCTCTCTTTTTTTTCTGCTCTGTTATTCATGTGTGTGAACCAGTGGGTATTGAATGTGAGTCTTAAAGGTGTTGCCTCTCTTGTTTTTAATTCAGAGGAATATGTGAATGTTGGACATATGTTTTGCAGTTTTTATTTACTGACACATGCACATTCACAACCATGTGTGTGCACAGAGACACACACACGCTGACTAGCTCTCTCTCCCCCTCACTCCCTCCCTCCCTCCCTCCCTCCATTCGTCCCTTACATTTATGGAGCTATTGTTGCCAAATGTCATGTGAAGTAGTCCATCTTCAACATTGATCAAGTGATTTCAGAACTCATGACATTCTTTTATTTTATTTTATTTTATTTTATTTATTTATTTTTGTTGTTGTTGTTAGTTGTTTTTTTTTTGTTGTTTTTTGTGTGTGGTGGTGGTAAGATTTTTAAGTGATGGTTTATGTGTTTCCAATATTGATGTGAGCAGTATAGTTGTTAGTCAGCAGAGAGGGTACAAAGAAGGAAATCAAATGTAGAGGATAAGTTTTCTTAAACTTTTTACATTATTTGATATCGGAAGATTCTTTAATCAGTAATTTGTCTTTCTTTCCTATACTGTTCTCTATTCCTGTTTCCCTATATCAGTATATGCCTTCATCTTATATTTTTGTGCATCTGTTTGTTTGTTGTTTTGCTGTTTATAAAATGTTCATCTGTTTGATTTCCTGATATTTTTTAGTCTACATATTTTGACGGAGACTGATTTTGTTCTTTCACTTTATCATTTTCTTTTTCTTCCATGTTATCTGTCTGTCTTGTCTTATTAAAAATGACATCACTAGTGTGGGGTTTTATTTTATTTGGTTGTTTTTGTTTCTTTGGTTGTTTTTTGTTTTTGTTTCTTTTGTTTTTGTTTGTTTTTTGTTGTTGTTTTTTTTTCAATTGTGGGATCATGTTAAATGATAGAATTAAAAGATAGAAAATATATGTACTTGACAAAAATTTGAAAAGATAAAATAAATGTTGCCATCCATGCTTTGACAGGATATATGTTGTATATTACAGGTATATTTGGAGCAGGTATGCCAGAGCATGAACATGGTTGTACTCATATTCCATATCACTTGTGTTGGGTTTTTGGTGTTGGCATAAAGTTCTCACAAAATATAAATCATATAATTTTAGATGACTGCCTCCTGTTTCCTTGTCCGTGTTTATCCGCCAATTAAAACACCCTTAATATGATAAATATCACATGTACACAAAACTTCTAAGAACTAACAGGTGAACAACAGTTTAACTGCTTTCAGGTGTTGTCTTGGCTTTTGCTAGTTTCTGTAAAATTTCATTTTGTGCTTTATGAATGTTGATGGTTTGATTCATTGGTTGGTTGTTATAAGGTCTTTTTTTGTGATTGTAATTTCAGCTTCTGTTTAATGTATGCTTTATTTTATTAAAATGATTGTAAGATAAATGGATTGTGACTGATATAAAATGCTTTATCTCCAATGTTACAAATTTAATTGTAAAAGTTAAAGAACAAGAGAAACAGTATCCAGATATTCAGATATTTCTAATAAGCATGATTTGTGTTTGTGTGTGTGTTTGTGTGTTTTCTTTGTTTTTGTCGTTTTTTAATGTATTACTATTAGCTATTTTTAACTTTATATCAAGTACTTGTACCAGTTTCGTTGCATGTGATGTACTTAACACTGTAAGGCTTCCAGATTATTTCATATATATATTATATATATATATATAAAGAGAGAGAGGATGTTAACCATCCATGAAGAGAGATGTATAGAATGAAAGGGTCAGTCACAAGATATCTGCATCTGCCATTTGATATATTGATCCACACCCAGTATTTGGGAGTGGGTAGTGACCCTGTAGCATCCTTCCTTGGGAATTCTATTACTGGGAGGGGGGAATCGATTGGGGAAGTCCAGGGTTTGCCAACATTGGTTCCAGCTCCTTGCAGGGTGCAGAATTGATGCTGGGTCATTTTTTTTCCTTGTCAGTTGAAAGTCGTTGCGTCTTGGAATTCAGTGTTTATGAAAGGACACACACACACACACACACACACACACACACACACACACACACACACACACACACACACCACTCTCTCTCTCTCTCTCTCTCTCTCTCTCTCTCTTGTCACCATTGTCATGTTTTTTTTCTGTGTTTTTTTTTTTTCTTTTTCTTTTTTTTTTCTTTTTTTTTTAAATTTATATTCCAAACATTTTATATATGAAAAGTCATTGGATAAGAACAGTCTTTCAGAGAATATTGAAGAATACCTATGCATGCACTCGCTGGAAAAAAATGGTGATGGTTTGCTTTTGCTGTTGAAGTGGTCTCCGGTGATTCTACCATTATTGTATAATTGTGAAAAGAAACCTATAGCTGCATGCATCGTCCAGTCTTTCACTATGAAGGGGCGTGTTTGGAAGTAGACTTTGTCAGCAGATTGCATGAAGTTAAGAAGGCAGCTAGTTGTTCATGGAAATTGCTGTGGTGTTATTGCTGGGTTAAAAAAATATAGTAAAAAGAGGTTTTGAGTATTTATCAGTGTTCATCACTTCATGTGTCAGAGAACATTTGCCTTCATTAAGACTTGAAAGTAATATTGTTGTTTTTTCCTCTTTTTTTTATTTTATTTTATTTTTTTACTACTATATCATACTTAAGAATAAAACTTTATTAAAAGCTGTTGAACTAAAAATACAACTGAAAAGTGGATTACTGTATGCATGTTAAATTGACATGTCTTTTTTTCACATGACTTGCCAGACTGTCTCCCAACTTAGAAAGAAAAGGAAATTGAGTGGACTCACAGTAATGAAGCTTGTTCTTGAGGTGAAAAATTAAGGCATATCACTATTTGCTGTTGGTATAGAAAGTTTCACAAGAGTTCTTCTCACCCTTGTGAAGTCCACCAATATTTTGAGCACCTTTGCTGTAATTGCATGGCTTGTTAGATGCTTTCAGTAAAAAAAAACCCAAAAAACAAAAAAAAACCCAACTCAAGCGTATGTTGTTTTTAGTGTACTTAAATTTCATTAACATATTTATCTATGCATTTATCAACAAGAATATTGCATGGTTGAATTGACCAAATGGTATAATAGTTGTTTGTTCTTATAGAGAATTGTTTGAGTGTGTGTTGAAGAGTATTTTTCCTATCACTGTGGAGAAATGTGTTATCAAATGTTGGGAAAGGAGTTCACTGATATTGTATTATGTAAACACTGATTTACTGAATTGGTATGTCCATTACCAACATTTTCATTATGATATATCTACTTGTAATGCTTTTACTTTAGTGCAAATGTGTTTTAGTTCTGTGTTACTGTTGAACAAAATTTTGTCATGTGAATTCCTAGTTTTTGAATAGTTCAAATGAAGACTTAACACTAAGAATAAGAGAAGCAAATAATCACCTGACATGTCTGCCAGTTTTCAGTTTGATGTTTGGTTTTTGCCAACTTATTGTTCCATCTTGGAGGAAAAAGTGTAAATCAAAAAGTAAGAAAAAGAAAAAAAAAAAGAACCAGAAAGAGAGAAACAATGGTTATACATGTTTTATCAGTTTTGTACATTTTGTACACTCTTTTTTCTTGTGAGTCCCATAAAAGAATAGGACTTTGTACACTTTTTTCATGGAAGTCCTGGAAAAGAACAGAATCCAGTACACTTTTTTTCATGGCAGTTCAGTAAAGAATAGGGAGGGAGTGGGGATTGGCAAACTTCAAAAGGTGGTCATCCTCGTGTCAGAGTTACACCTTTTTCTTTCTTTTTTTCTCTATGTTGGATTTTCTTTTCCATTGTAGTTTCTTGGTAGATGGAAAAAGAAGAAAGTCAGATACCTTGTGTACACCATTAATTTATCTTTGGCTTTTACAACTTGATTTGGCTTAAAAGAATTGGAAGAGAAGCTGGTTGTGTTGGAAAATAGTTCAACAGACAAGGCTGGAGATTATTTGCTTTCTTTCACTTATATTTGGTCAGGAACCTTTGTGCTCTTTTATTTTTTGATATTGTAACTTAATGGAATCTCTCATTCTTGCATTCTCCCTCTCCTCCTCCCCCCCCCCCCCCCCCCCCCCTCTCTCTCTCTCTCTCTCTCTCTCTCGCTCGCTCGCTCGCTCTCTTTCGTTGCCTCTGTCCCTCTCTCTTTTTCTGTCTCTTGCTCTCTCTCTAGCTCTTTCTTATTTTAAGATTCTGACTTGTTCTCACTTTTTCCTGTCCCTTTTCATTTGATTGTCTTGTGTGTTTGAAGTGCATGCATGCATTTTTTTTCACGGGTTTGCTTTATTGCTTAGTCTTTGTTTTGTTCCATTTTTGTTTGGTTAAGAGAGGTTATTCCTGTCATGATTTAAACAACTGGACATGCTTTAAAACTGTTTTAAGAATTCTTTTTTTTTTTTTCTTTTTCGTTACAGACAAACATTATTTTACTATTCCATTTATTTTGATTTTAGCCTGACAAACCAGTTTATTCAAAGTAAGTTGAATAGATGGCACACATTAAGTATTCTAAACATTTTTTTCCTGATTCACTTGCCCAGGAACACAACTTTTCACTCAAGTATTTCCCACTGTTTTCTTCCACAGCAGACAGACTTGCCATCAGCAGAAGGAGAAGTGCAGCCAAGCCAGACACAGCCAGTGGCTGCTGTTTCCCCAGGGACAGGTCCCAAGCGGTTACATGTTTCCAACATACCCTTCAGGTTCAGGGAAGCTGATCTGCGACAACTTCTTGGGGTAGGTGTTGAGGAATAGCTTTCATAACTTAAACAAATGTCATATTTGAACAGTGACAGTGAGATTGATCTTGTTTACATGTAAGAATCACCATTCTGGTAGGGATTTGTTGCTCAGTATGATTTATGCTTCCACTGCTGTATATTGTAATGCCCCTGACAAGGAGTAGGAAGTGAGTGTACACTGGTCAAGTCCTGTGTATGGACTGGGATTTTTACTTCCCCTCTGCTTGATCTTGATTGGTGGTCTGGATGCTAGTCATTCATATAAACTGGGGTCCCTTGTGCAGCATGCACTTAGAACACATAAAAGAACATATGGCAACAAAGGGATTGTCTCTGGCAAAATTCTGTAGAAAAATCCATTTTTGATAGTAAATCAGATACACTTGCAGACAAAAAAAATATGTATGGGGGGCACTGCAGTTGTGGTGAGCTCTCCCTGGGGAGAGCAGCCCAAAGAAATCTGTTGTGACAAAAAGTAACAGTGCAAACACAGTTCAGTTTGTTATATGTGCTGGTATGCTTTGCCGATGTATGTGGTTCATGACACCAATATATTCAGTGTACATACATGAAAAAAAAGTGAGGTGCATTACAAATCTGTATATGTACATGTTATTTTTTTTTCTTATATTTTCCTGGATCACTGTTGCAATATTTGCCTCTTCATATAATCTTCTTTCTTTCTTTATATTTGAGTTGGGATTGCATACTTTTTTTTTTTCTCCCTTATACTGAGTATATCATTTAATATCCATACAAATACATATAAACCCGTATTGCATACTTGTTTGTCCAAGAGCTCTTCAGTATTGATTTAAAGATGCTCAGTCCATCTCTGCCTCAGCAGTCACCAGGCTAACCAGGTGGGGGTGGGGGATATTTGATAATGGAATGTAAACAGCTGCAGAGTTGTGGTTATCCTGTCTGTACTGTCATCTGAACCTGATCTGCAGTCAAACAGATCATGCTACCACAGTCACACATCTAAAATAGCTGAGAGCATGAGCTGCCCATACAACATCTGTATTCTGAATGAATGAACCTCATCCTTCTGACAATGAGCACCTGTTCTGGAGATCCACATAACATCAAAAACAATCATCAGACTGTCTGAGCCTGAAACAGATCATGTAACAGAACATAACATGGCTGTAATGTCTTGTGAAATACTCAGAAAACTTGAGCAACCAAAAGCACAAAGTCATAGCGATAGTGAAACTGAACACAAAGAGGTGTGATTTGTATTTATAATGAATGTGGATTTAGTCCGGCGAGGACAAAGATTTAGCTGAATCAGATGTTCGTTTCTCATGAACATGATATGCAAATTTAATAATATAAGGAAAATAAAATTACCACAATGTGAAACCATGTCTTGTACAGGCACATGGGCACTGGATTTACATTTTGGCTGTATGTTAGGCAGCACTGTTTCACTTAAATGGTCTGACACTGTAAGATTCTGAAGATCCCCTACAATCTTGCAGCTGAAACAGCTTGTATGTTTGTACCATAAGGCCTTTCAGGTACTGATGCACACATTCTTTGCTCTCTTTTTGTCCATTTATATTTGTTGATGTTCTGTTATTTTCTGCTTTAGTTTCTTTGTATGTAGATGTTCTTAGATCTTGTTTACCATGATATCCAGGTACACAGATCTAGGCTGTTTAATTTACAGAGATGTGGTCTAACAATCAGTTGAATTCAACCAGCGACTGCCCTTCTATACATTCTGATGTCAGTGATAAAGCAAATGTTCCCAACTTTATATATATATATATATATATATATATATATATATATATATATATATATATAATTTCATTGTGACTGTCCAAGTGACAGTTGTTTTGGTGGGGGTGGGGCTGGGGGGGGGTTGTGTTGTTTTTTTGTTTTCTTTTTTTCAATTTTGTACAGTCATGTAACAATGAAATTAACAATATTCTCCTCTCTCTCCTTCCTCCCCCCCTCACTCTCTCTCTCTCTCTTTGACTTGAAATATATATATATATATATATACATATATAAATCTTAACTTGATTTTCAGCAATTTGGTGGCATTCTTGATGTGGAAATAATTTTCAATGAGAGAGGATCAAAGGTAAGTATTTGGTGTGTTCCTTGGCTTATGTCAAAGACAGAAGCAGAACAACAACAACGCACACGCACGCGCGCGCACACACACACACACACACACATACACATGCACACACACACACACACGCACACACACACACGCACACACACACTTACTCACTCACTCACTCACTCACTCACTCACTGACACATACACACACACACACACACACACACACACACATGCACACGGATGCGCATGCACACACACACACACACACGTGCACTAGCGCGTGTGAGCATACACACACACACACATATGCACTGCAAGTATTTACACTCAAATTGGTGATTTTTGCTTGATAAAGGTTTCATGGTCATGAGTTCCCTATATGTAACACCTTTATATTTTATGATTGTTCTTCTAAGATTCAAAAATAAGAATTGATGAAACAGTTTGTTGAAAAATATCAAAAAACATTAGAATTTCCCATGTTTTTTGTTGATTTCAAAAGTTCAGAAGATACAATTACAAAAGTATTGTAAATTTTGCAATATCCAGAGTAAATGATGTGAAACATTTCATTGCCAAGAAACCTTAATCAAATAAATATTGAGTTTGCATCAGCATTGTCCTTTGTTAAAAAAAAAAAAAAATGTTTTTCTGTTATTTGAAAATGCACTGTGCCAATTGTTAGTCTTGGTGACATTACCTATTATGACAGTCAATTAATTAGTATATTTATGATATTGCATTATACTGAAATATCTGCAAAGCATTTGAAAATGAAGGCCCAGATTTGTGATGATTTTATAACCAACTTGGCTTAGTTTCAGTGAACTGACACAAAAAAAAAAAAAAAAAAGTTCTTCATGCACTTAGCAAAACTGACATGACAGGCTGTTTTGTCATGTGTCACTCTGTGTATAAACAACCATTAGTAGCAAGCTGTCGAAGAGATCCAAGCACTCATTTAAACATGGAAGCAGATTTTCTTAATTGCATGCTGTCAGGTTCTTTTATTTCATTTGGATTTAAGGTTACCGGTGGTAAATACTCTGTATATTTTGATTTATGAAACATGGCTTTCAAATGAAATGTTTCAAAACTCTTATTTCCCAAGTGGCAGCCTTATTCAGCAATAATTTCAGCCTGAATCGTCACACTATGAGAACAATTTACTACTTCATCCATGTGGAGATTGCTACACAAAGGGAGAGAGTAGGGATGGAGCTTACTTTGAGACTGCTAAGGGCTGCATAAATTTGGGCTGACAGGAAAATAGTAACTGAACTGAACATGATGTGAATCTTACTCTTAATCAGTACATTGTTTATCTTTTTTGTTGCTGTTGTTGAAGAAATTGCAGATGTTTCAGTAAACATAATTATGTATGTTGAGTATTTTATAAAACTGTTGTTGTTTTTTTAGTTTGCTGTTTATAGAGCAGGTTTTCATTTCACAATGAATACAAACATGCATGCACCCACCCACCCCATACACATATATTCATTTACATATACAGTCGTATTCATGATTGCATATATACACATGTTTGGTGTCATATACTGTACCATGACAAACTGATGCAAACTAGGCCTATGGTTTGCTCTGCACCACCAAACATGGAGTATAATACAAACTCCTCCAATTGAATCCCTTTTCACTTTTGTACATGTGCGTTAATTCACATGAACACTTACATGTATGTTTACACTTATGTGTTCTGTACTTCTTAATGTTGTTACAATTAATTATTGCCATTTGATGAGCAAGATTTATTGCTGTAGTTGTATATTTTGTATATGAATTATTGTTATGTTTATTTGTCAGTCTTCCTCTTTGTAATGGAATGGCAGACAAAGTTGTTTGTGGTCCCTTCCTGGCCCTAAGTGGTGATGTAGCTATCCGCTCAACATGTGTCCTCAGTATGTGTTCAGAGTGGGCAACTGAAGTACATGGAATGTGCCTTGGCATTCAGTGTCTGTTGTTTGACTTGTGGACCATGTTTTTCTTCATTGCATCAATATAGCACCGTATCTTTCTGCTGTCTGTGCCTCCTGAACAGGTTTTGTGCATCGTCAGATGATCCATGATGACCGAGTGTGTCATGTCCGCATGCCATCAGAGTACTGTTTTGTGTCTGCCTAGTGTTGACGCCCATGTGGGATTCATCATGAGGGTCCAAGCTTTATTATGGTGTCTGTGCATTCCGCTCTTCCGGCTAATCCAGGTCTTTGCTCTTCCCACCCCGCAAAAGAGGATGGCTTGCTGCATTTCACAACTTATATGCTACATCTTTGTCACTTATACACTTTCGGTCCTAGTGTGTAGTCATCCCTTCCCATCTGTAGGGAAGGGTAATTAGCAGTGTACACTTTTTTATGTAAACAGATTGGTTGAATAAAAACTACACTGCAGAATTAATACACATCTGAAACTAAAAGCTGTCACTGTTATCACTGACAAGCTAATTGATGACAGCAAGATTTTAACTTATTGCTCTACTTTGAATCAAGTTTTAAACATGCAGCCTTTCCAACCCCATGTAACACATTCGTCCTTTTGTCCCTAGTCTTCATCCTGATGCTTATATGGATATACAGTCTTGGTTTCCTGGTTCTAGAACCTTCTGTTTCTGTCTCAGTATTGTTTGTGTACAAATATGAAAACACTATTGGAACATAGTGCACATCCTGTCCAAAGGAACTGATGTGACTTTAGATGAGAAATAAAAATCTTTCATTCAAACAGACATTTGATAGTTGTTGAATAAGCCTCACATTTAATTACTGCATGATTGTGAACCTGATGAAATCATGAAATGAAAAAAAAAATTGTGATATGATTTATGTTGATTTGCACGATTTAATGCATGCTCCTTATTTTCCTTGTGCATGCAGGGATTCGGTTTCGTAACTTTCGCAAATAGTGCGGATGCTGACCGAGCACGAGAGAAATTGAACGGCACGGTGGTTGAGGGACGAAAAATTGAGGTGCCTGCATGATTATTTACTATGTGTGGTAGCATTACCTAAGATAGGGCAAAGTACTGTTTGAATTGTAAGTGTGATCTGTGGAGTATGAAGAAATGCCTGCTCATTGTTTGTGCTCAGTGTGATTGAATGTGTTCCTTTCTTTTGTGAAATGTTGGTGATTTTTGTTTGTGTGTGTGTATGTGTGCAGTCATCAGTCTAATTTCAATTTGTTTATTTTTTTTAATGCTGTCAAGGAAAGGTAGAGTAAACCAAAAGTGATTCATCCTTTTAGAACCCAGTGTTTGCAGTCTGGCAGTTTGTTGGAAGTTCTTATTAAATGCACGCAGTGAGTTATCTGGTACTTTTGCCTCATATGTGCATTGTATGTACATGTTTTTGGCATTTCTTGATGCTGTCCTTTCAGTTGTATTGATATTGTTAGTAGTATGTTAGTATTTTGCAAGTTATTTTGAAAGTGTTAATTTGAAACTTCTTAATTTGAACACTGTTAGCCACATGGAAGGCCGAGAAGTCGCAGAACCTAAGAGTGAGTCATATTTGAGAGGAAGTCTGAACTAGTAGGTGGGTGGAAATGAAATTTAAACTTACACAACAGCATTCAGAACAAAACAAAGTCATCCTTAGTGCTTCTTATATAACATATATTTGAAGACCCCGATATGTACCTGCAAGTTGCACAGTGGTTTGTGGACGTCCCTCAGTTATGGTGTTCTTTCAACTGTGTCAGTAAGCATGAAACCAAATACGAGTTCAGCCACAGTAAATTATATTTTTTATGTCTTCTTACAACACTTTTGGAAGGGGGGGGGGGGAGACTTAATACTATACCTACAATTTTTTTTAATGCTGATCAATAATGCAGAAGTAAAATGTTCCAAGATCAGTCAAGGTTGATACTGAAGAGTCTTCAAAGACAAATCTGAACAAGTTGACTGATTGCACTGGATCTTCTTGAAAGGACCAACAGCCCAGAAAGTTTCCTCTTTATTCAACATAAATAAGATTTCCTTTCAAATGCACACGCATGAAAGTTGATGTGGTGAAAATTACTTTCAAAGCATGGTGGAGCAGAATATTACAGACTAAGAAACGATGATGAATGAATAAAAAAAAAATATATATATATATATAAATTAATAGAGCAAAGATATCTGGGAAGAGTTTCATAATCCCCCCACACTTTACTATTTTCCAAATAAATTAATGAGCAAAGATGTCTGGGAAGAGTTTAATAGTCCCCCCCACGCTTTCCTATTTTCCTTTTATTTATAGAGTTTTCTATAAATGAATAAAAAAAATAAATTTTTTAAATTGTTTTGAAGAGAAACTATATTTCTTTTTTAATATCTTAAAAATTGTTGGGGGGTTTTGTTGTTTTTTGGGGGGGGTTTTGGGTTTTTTTTAATTAGGTACATACCACACTATAACTCGCAGACTTTTTCAGGGGTCTGATTCCTGTCTTGTAGAAACTACTGCCCAAATTTATTCAGATTATGAATTTATTTTACCATTTATCGCTTATTATTCAAGTCTCAGAAGAGAAATACTCATTAGAAAAAATATGTAGTTGATGTCCAGTTAAGTGGCATAACACTTCAGAAGAACAATCAACAATTATTACCAGCACAGTGTCTTCAAAGGCAGTTGACAATGTTTATTCATGTTTTGGAATTTGAATTACAGTTGAATACATTGTCTGGAAATTCTGAAAAGAGCATAGCACTTACTTATATATTTTTCACACAAACATTAATGGCAGATTGTACACATAGGAATACACTCAGCTTCCACACACCTAACCTTACATTCTAATCCTTGCCCTTGCAATGCATACGTGCTGAGTAAATACTTATGAAATTTGCATTTTAATTGGTGTGTGTTTGTGGTGTGAGTGTGTGTGTGTATGTGCATGAGTGTGCCTTTGAATATTATTAATTCTCATCATGTCAGTACTGTTTAATTATGACATCAGCAAATTGTGTAACATCATCTTCTGTTCAAAATGAGTGTGTGAGGTCAGTATAGAGCAGTCATGAACACTAATAAATTTGTTCCACTATATAGAGATACTGCTGAATTAAGCTATGTTTATGTGATATACAACTGAATAGTCATGTAAACCTTTGAAATTTATGCACTTTGATACTATTAATCTTAAATTTCCTGTTCAAAGAGAGGATTTCTAACAGAATGTTCATTTATTGACAATGGAAAGCATGGCATTAATGTTACTCTGAATTGTGCAAGTAAAACCAAAGCACTACACTTATGATGTTTCTTTTATGAAATGGCAACTGTGGTTGGTTTTAGAAATTGCTTTAAAGAATTTAATGAAGTTGTTTTTAAAGAAATTCTCACTCACAATTTTAAATCCATTCTCTGTACTCGCAGATTTTAACTTAAAAGTGCTCTTTAAGCACATAGAAACAAAAACAAAAGTGATCAGATCATGGTCAGACCAGGTAAAGTGATGGCTAGCTTTGGTTTTACTTCCGTTCATGATTATTTAGCACAGTGGACCAGAAACTTTTCTTTTTTTTTAACGATAGATGTTAACTTGTTACACTTACAGTGTGCTGTTTATATAAGTTAATACAAAATTTCTTATTAATGTTGGTATTGTACTTAACTATTTTGTTCTGTGTCAGTAAAAATGACTTATTTTACAAACGCTAGATGAGGGGAGTATAATATTCCAAATCATATTTTCTTCATTTTACCAAATGATAGGAAACATTTAAAGGAAATATACAAGAGTCATACATGGTACTTTGTTTTATTTATGATTTATTTATTTTTAATTCACCAGCATGTTTTCTTTCCCCATTTCTAGAAATCTTGCTTCATGGTATTGTTTTTTAGAAGACCACAGTTTATAAGACAAATTGATATATAACTGAAACGACAAAGATCGCAATGAATTGATGACCTGGAAAAGTAGTTGTTGAAAAAGCATTTGAATTCTTTCTATTCAACAGAAGATTAGTGACTGAGGTTGTGTTTTTTTGGCTTTGTTTTTGTTTTGTTTTGTTTTTTGTTTTTTACTGGCGACTGGTTTAGAAACTTTTTTTTTTTTAAACAATCAGTAAAGTGGGGGAAAGTCAAAACAAGCTGGTGCTGGTCCACTTTAATTGTGCATTTGCTGCTGCTTAGTCAGAATGGAATATGTAGGCATGTTTTCATGTAATTCATGACTTCCAAACTGAAATGTAAAATGATGATTCTAGGTAAACAATGCCACTGCTCGTGTTATGACCAAAAAAGCGACTGCACCCACAATTCCCAATGGTAAGCGACCATACTTATGGTTGGGTTAACAGATAGGATCATGATATACAGCAGGTTCTCATTCACCTGCAACTTGGTAGTAAGGAAAATGTATAGCCTGGTGTGTCGGATGGTGGGAAATGAGTAGTGTTGCACTGTTCACTTTGGTATGTTGCATGTATATAAGACAGTGTGCTGGAGGAATTTTGTTCTTCAGGGTAGCCAGTTGGCTGTTAAGGTGTTTCCATTTTTTAACTTGAATGCCTGCTCATGTGCATTTATTCAAGAACTGCATGCTGTATTTCATGAACCTATCTGCAATTGTTCATAACATTCACAGTTTGAACCAGTCTACACAACTGTCTGCCTGTACCATAAATGAATTTAAATTTGAAATACTGATCATTCCAGAAAAAAGTTAGATTTTATGAAGTGCCATCTGTGCAGTTATTTTATGTTTTTGTATTGGTTGGTTAGAAGGTTGTAAGGAAGGGCTGGAGAGTTAATTAACGTAAAAATAGGCTTCTTGAAAAATTAAAAAATTTAAAATTAAAAAAAAATTCCCAAATGTTCTTTCTTGTCTCAGTCCTTTCCCTCCCTCACACTCTTGAGCATTAAAATAAATATTTACCTAATTAATTTTGTATGTGTATGAACCCTCTTTATTAATCACAATTATATGATCTTTTGTTATTCTGCTAATGTGTGTTTCACTTCAAGATTTGAAGTAAATAAAATAAAAATTGTTAAACTGATGTTTATTGACCCTTTTCTTTGATGACTCGGATTATTCACTCAAATGATTTACAAAGAATAATACCTACCTGGAGCATTCAGACGATAGCTATGATGTCTAGTATTTGTTTGATAATGTAGTTTTCTTTTATATGAATGAACCTCTTGGCATGCTTTGTGGAAGATTGTGTGTGACTGAATGGTTGTCTTGTGTACGGTGAAGGTTACTTCAAGTCCCCATCATCCATTTTTGGTAGAATGCCGTTAACAAAATTCCTGCCATGATTTTTTTTTCCAAGCTATTTGAATGATCTGGCAAATGTGGCATGGTCTTGGTGAAAGGAATTGACCTTCCCCCCTTCCAATTTTTCCTTTTCTTCTGCCATGGCAGGTATAAAGTATGCAAGTTGCATTGGGCATCCAGCTGAGTTTGACATAACCTTTTGAACACATGATACCCTTTTGAAAGAACAGTGGTGGTGGGGTCACTGCTTACCTTTGTATAAAATGCCTTCCCAGTCTACTGTAGTATAAGCTGCTGAATGCACTACATGATTCACTGTGTTGACCAGAGTGAGCTTGTTGTATTTGATATTAACCTGTCTTGAAGGTAGAAGCACGGAGCTATGAAGTTTAAAGTCACCCCTAAGGTTTTTTGGAATGTGCCCCCTTCTGAATGTGAATGACCGACTACTTATTGTAGAAAAGCACCTACCTTGCAAGAGGGGAGAGAAAGAAAATGAATGAAGTTTGCTGTGCAGTACATGTCTGTTGTTGTCACTGTCATAACTGGCCATGCACTGTATTCAGCTGCTGCATTACGTGGGGTGGCACTGACGCGTGGAAGAGCAGCAGCAGCAGTGGCTGCAAGAGGAGCATATGTGTCTGCTGCTGCAGCTGCAGCAGCCGCATTGAGACACCCCACTGCACTTACTGCTGCACCAGCTGCTGCTATTCCTTACTCCCCGTAAGTATTTCACTGAACAAGCTTTGACATGACACTAAAGACAAAACATAATTCATGTCTTTTCTGTGTACACATTGTCACTTTCAACTTCCTGTTCTCTTGCTCTTTGTGGTTTATACCATTTTATTAATAGGATGTGCACCAAATGAATGGGGATTAGAAATGGATGTCATATTATTACTAATACTAACAATAATAATTATGGAAATTTATATAGCATCTTTCAACACTCTATGCGGTTTACAGTAATTGTGCAAAAAGTAACGCCAGAGAAACACACAATTCAAGATTCACACATGCATGCGCGTGCACACACACGCACATGCACATGCATATACACGAACACACATACACACTCTCACACAACACACACACACACACAACACACCCATACACACAGTTAACCGCACTCATGTTCTCTCCCACCTCACCCACACAGTTAGAATTATATAATCAATCTAGATGGAAACAGTATGTTCTGAAATGGTAGGATAGGTCAGCCCGTTCAATGCCAAAGAATTTTGCACATTAATAAGAAAGTGATCTCCCATTGCCAGGAAATTCAGGGGTAATTAATTTCAAACAAAACTAGAAGATACAGAATGAAAGTAAGCATTTTTGTGAAGGAAAATGAATGTGAATTCTAAATCCGGGCTTTCCTGTTTATTTAGAATATAGATAACTTTTCAGGCATTCCAAAGTGAAGATGATAATTATTATGCTTTTTTTTTTTAAAAAGCCTATTTCCACCTCCACAGAATAACACCCAAAAAGAAAACTTGTCTTGATTGTGTGTATATCAGTGCATATCATAGGCTGTAAAAACAAAATGACCACATTCTCGTACTTTAATCAAGAAAAAGGTGAGGGTTTTTTTTGTTTTGTTTTATTTTATTTTGTTTTTTGGCTGCCCCATTCATCTGCACCGTTTCAGTGACATTACTCTCATGCTGCTCATTCCAAGTCCCTCATACTCAGCCACACCTGGATATATCCATCACAGTCCCATTGTCGTCAGTCCACAGGGTACAATTTATATTAGGTCACCATGAGGTCCTTATCACAGCATTTCCTGTTGAACTTTCTATGAAAACACAGCAAAATCAATGTGAGGAGTATTTGTTATTGACTGTATCTTTTACAAGAAACTTAACTTTATGCAAGACACCTATATCTGAGTTCTGGGATACTTTATTTTGATCTGAGATAGATTTTTTTTTTTCTTTCTGTTGTAATAGGGGAGTGTATCAGGATCCACTCTTGGCAACTTACACAGCTGATGGAGGAGTGAGATATCAGGTATGTGTTGGTCACTTATTGACAAATTGTGTCATTTTACTTCAAGTTTGTCCCACCCCCTCTCTCTCTCTCTCTCTGTATATATATATATATGTGTGTGTGTGTGTGTGTGTGCATTCTCCTACTTATGTTTAGCCGTTACTTACACTACTGCTGTCTGACTCTAGTAAAAAGTAGCATTACTACTTTTCTCACTAAGCTGTTACTTATACTATTGTAGCAGCATGTTGAAACAACTTTAATTACTATCAGTACAACTAGAATTATGAGTAATGTTGTAAGAAACAAAAGAAGAGTGAATGTTGCAGTGTGTTAAATATGACTGAGCAGTTCTGTATGTCTCTCCAGTTGGTGGCAACAACACAGCCCTACCCTGCAGCTGCAGGCTACGCCCCTGCTGCAGCAGCCGCTCGCTATGCAATACCTGCTGCTGCAGTGGCTTCCCCATCACCCTATGCACCAGCAGCGTATGTACCAGATCCTCTGTTACTTTTGTAATGCTGCATGTCGGTGAAGTGGCGGAGGGAAAGTAGAAATGGTGGAAAGAGAAATGACAGAGGAAAGTAATGGCAGTCAAAAATGTTCCATATAGGGGCTCTTTTTTCCCCTAACATTAAACTGATTGTATTTGCAACACTATATATGTTTCAGTAATATGTTAATGTTTCAGTGATGCCCGGCTTTCATAACCATGTGGTTTTTATTGTGCTACTTGACCGATGTGTAAATGGTGTATTTTGATCCTTGTGATTTGTTGAATGGTAATTCTTCAGGTCAGGCGTAAGTGTAACTTGCATCCCACGAAAATGAGAGAGACACTTCATCTGTTCATTGTTCATTAACTCTGTATGAGCCATGCCCCCTTGATACACCCAGCTGATACATTTGTGTAATATTAGCTTTCTTTCCTTTTCTTTGACAAAAAATAATTAGCTCCATTAAGATGTGTGTACTGAAGAACATAAAATCATTAAGTTCTGTTAATGCCTTTTCTGTCCTGTCATTTTGATATCTATGTATGGTTGTACTTTTATTTTCTTTCTTTTTTCTGTTTTTTCCTTTATTCAGCATTGCCGGCCGAGAATATGCTGCTGAAACTTACATTGGACACAGTATTGGGCCAGTCCCTGGCTACGGGGTATGAATTTATAGCATGACAGTTGATTGTGCCATCTCTTTTCCTGCTCAGCAGGGCTGCTACCTTCATTCCACTATTTATGCTTTATTAATAGAAAGAAATACGGTGTAGATGACAGTTGCGGTTTTGATTGAAATGACGAAGGGAAATCAAATTTGGCTGGTTATTGTCTGTTTCTGCTTGTGCTGAAGTTTTAGAAGCAACAGTGCAACAGTTAAAAGGGCATGAAAAGGGATAGGATGAATTGCATTAAATGTTTTCTTTGAGGTGTGCTGTGGTTGTGGGGAGGGATGTGCGCATGAGTATGAGTGTTTGTTATACCTTAACTGGTTCAAAACGGTATCTGTTATGAATTTGTTTTAGTGGGAGTTCTATTTTTCACATGCTCTTTATCAATGCACATGATCATTATCATTATTATGATAATTATCACTATCATAGTTTCATATGGAAATATTTTTTCAGGCAGAAACCACAGCTCTCAAATGCTTTATAAAAACTGACAACCAAGATTATTGTGTCTGATCTACCATCTCTGGATGAATTGTACAAACTTAAGCAGCTGTCCATAGAAGCGGAGTCAGTCAGTCAGGATGGTATATAATGTCCAGCTTTCAGAATATAGGAGTTGTTTGTACAGAAGTACTGGAACAAAAACACATTGTTTTACCAATAGTTTCTTCCCAAGAGCAGTCATTTCCTTGTCTCTTGAACCAACTCATAAAGTGAACAAGATAATCGTACAAAAGAGCATGAGTGTTGGTGTTCTGTATGTTTGTGTGTATGTATGTGTCATGCATATGCACTAATATATGCATAAATGTCTAACCGAATTCCTGCTGTATCTGTGTTTCACATGATTTTCAATTGATGTGTGTACTTTTTTTATGCCCCCCATTCTCCCTTTTGACCCTGGTACACTTTAAGATAAAGACCACTTCTATTCTTTGACAGATGATGTAACAGCTTTATTTTTATTTATTTTGTTTTAAACTTTCATGGATATTTTCTGGTTTCCAGTTTCATGGATGACAAGATGTGGTGTAAACCTGCTTTAATAAGTTGCTAAATCAAGGGAGGTAATCTTGAAAAATGTACAGACCTCCAATTGCACCAACTTTTTGTTTTTGTTTGTTTGTTTGGTGATAATTCATTGATTGGTCTGCATAATTTTGTTTACATTTTTTTTTTGCAGGCCACAGTGTACAGAGGTGGATACCAAAGATTTGCACCATACTGAACCAAGACTGGATGACACCAGGAAAGGAGTTCCATTTTCTACAGTTCTTCCACTTTTATGGCATTGACATCATAGCTCATGTGTTCATAGTCTGTTGTTTGTTGAAAGCTATGATGTTTCTTATGGAGTGTGGTGTAGGGCAGTTTGTCCAGCCACAAATGTGCAATCAGTATGACTAGAGAGGTTTAAAGAACAATCTCTCTCTCTCTCTCTCTCTCTCTCTCTCTCTCTCTCTCTCTCTCTCTCTCTTATTTTTCAGTCTCTTTCTCCATTTCAGCCTTTCTGTCACACTCTCTGTCTAGCTGTCCCGTCCCTTCCCCATGCCTCTTGCACTCTCTCTCTCTCTCTCTCTCTCTCTCTCTCTCTCTCTCTCTCTCTCTCTTATCCTTCTCATAGCCCACTCCCTTCATTCTGTTTTTTTTTTCTGATAATATTAATTATCACTTTCCTTATAACATTTTATTTTCGTTTTCTCCTGAATGCTTCCTTGGTTCAACACTTCAGACGCAAGAAAAGTACTTGAGAGAGATTTTCTTGTTCTCGAAATACTCAAATGATATTGTAAGCTTTACTTTGAAAAATAATATCTAGTCATATATATGTATCATTTATACCTCCAGCTGTTTATTGAATGTGTATTGTAGCCCTGGACTTAGTCAATTTATTCTGCTGTACTTTACGTATTTGTCTGTGTGCCACAGTCTGCCCGGTTAATGTTAGATGTTTCTTTGACGAATTCATGTTCTGACTCTGGAGCAGTGGGGGTCAGGAGGAATGGTTCATGGGAGGGTGCTGAATTAAGCTGATAGGCTTGTCTCTGCCAGGCATTCACACTTTACACTTAGTGTTTCTGTGTGATGTGAACTTTCAATCACAGGATGAAGTTTTTTCACAACTTCACTCTGCTTGAATAATGTGTATTATACTAGCATACTTGTGGAAAGGAAATAATCTGTTTTAAAACGAAAAAAGAAATTCCACAAGGAAAAACTACGTTTGATGCCTATATTTATATAGATAAATCTGCTGACCAAAGGGGCTGAAATGATCTTTTTTTCACACTTTATTGTGTATTTATGATGATCTACTATTAGAATATTAAATCAGGACACTTATGATAGACTGAGAATCCCTTTAGTCTTGTTCAGTGTCTGTTTTGTACTGCTTTTCAAATGCAAGAAGTCAGGCCATCACTGGTAGTTTCAGACTAAGTTGAAAAATCTTCCTGGTGATCAAATTAAACCGTGGGGATTGAAAAGAGGATATTTTAGGGGTGAGGGAGTAACTACTTGGAGGTTATTTCATACTGTTGAGAGAAATAAACTAACAACCTTCAGAATGACACTTTAGGTGATAAGATAACAGAACAAGGAAATATTGTGTAGAGTTTTTTTTCTCAGGCCTACAACAAAAAGTTTAGGAATCATAGATAATGGGAACATTATCTAAAGGAATGAGTAATGAAGTTAGACTTGAGGAACTTATAGACTGAAAACTGTGCTGCCACACTATATCCATTTGAAGAAATCCTGTTGTCTAGGATGGGTGTAGAACTGTTCAGAACATGCTAACTCTTAAGAAGCTGGAGACAATCCCTTGACAATTACATTATGTTCTCATGTTACAAAGTTCTTCCCTCTTCCAAGTTTCTTTTTCTTGAGGCCACTAAAGTATTCCTGTCACATGTACATAGTATTCATTGTCATTTGCTAACATGCTTCATGCTGTTTTCATCACAAAATTAGTCAGGGGATGCGTGCAACATACTGTTGCTGAAGTCAAAAATGTGCACTGTGTTTTGTGTGTCAAGATCATGTTTTGTACATGTTCTGCTGGCATTGCATTTGATGCTGACTGAGCAGTGGCTGAAGACTGCACTGGACTTGAACTGCTGTTATTGAATCTCTGAACTTACATTTGATTTGAATTGTGTTGATGATGCCCATGACCCCCACTCAGGCCCACCCAAGAGAACTGAAATCAAACGAGTGTACAGTTTGTTTTTAATCCATGTTCACATAGCATTTTAGACTACTGCCAAATGAATGTCTTGTATCACTCACGCACATCCACAAGCATTTATCTCAGATTTCCTGTGAAAGATTGGATGTGCCAATTTCTCATTTATGTACTGTCCAAGCTGTGAGTAGTTGGGAGTGTCGGACTGTTTGGTTGAATGATTAAATGTTTGTGTGTGTGACTGTATTGGATGTACCTCTGTCTGATGGCTTGAAAGCGATTTTGATAGGTCAGGAAGCCATGTAGGTTTGAGTATTCTGAATTTGTCTTTGTTCATGGAGTTAATAATATTATTTTAACTGGTGCTATTTTGTTAAGTTTTACAAAAGTTTAGTGAACAAAGAAATGTATGCTTCCAGTTGAAGTTAAATCTTGAATTCGTTCTCCAAACTTGTGATTGGTGTTATCAGGTACAGTCGGGTCGGAAGTTGTAATCAAATGTTCAGATTTGCCAAAAGCATCTTGCCTGTATCTAATAGCCATACAAAATTTTTCTGAAGTTCATAATTAATTACCATTTTGAATAGTGCTTGTTGCAAAGACCTTGGTAAAATGGTATGGGCTGAATTGACAGGTTTGCCCATATTTTCAAGTGATAATTGTGTACAGACATCCACTTCGTATGGTTAGCATCTTTGTAAAAAGAATTGTTGCTGGACTTTGTATGGTTAGCATCTTGGTCAAAAGAATTGTTGCTGGACTTCATACGATTAGCAACTTTGTCAAAAAAAGAATTGTTGCTGTCCTTTCAGGTTACTGTTAGAAATCTCAGTGTTTTATTGACAATTGTTTGTCAGTTTGTACTTGCAATTTTTTTATTTATTTACACAATTTTTGACAGCTGTTTCTAAAGTTGATATATTGCAAACAATCAAAAGTTTTAATTTATTCATTAAAACAATTGAAACCAAGGAGTTTGTTTATTTCAGATTCAACATTCCTGAAATAACATTTAGAAAGACCAAATGTCTGTCAGTGGCAGAAGGTAAATGGTTATTATTGTGTGGGGCTGTGTTTGGATTGTATGCATGGTTTGTGAGTGGGTATGGCAGAGAACGATGAGTGAATGGTGTCCATTGTCATCACTTTGTTTGTCCATGGGTTGCTATGTCTGCAGATATGTTCCTGTCCAGTGGGTCCCACTGACTAGGTTCTGTGACAGCCAGCCACTGTCATGCTGACCCTGATGCTAGATCAGTGACTTCTAGTCCACTCCTGTGGAACTCCACTGTCATACACAACCAAACAGTGGACATCCTTTCACAAGTTATATCATAACTGAACCCCTCCCCTGACTCCCTCTAAACCAAGTCCATCACTAACCTTTGAACAATTACAAGAAACTGAAGTGAATTGTTTCTGAATACTTTTTAGAAGCACCAAAATATGTGTATTAATTATGAAAGTCCTACCTCTTGGCCAGTATTGCATTGTATAAGTGTGCTTTAAAAGTGAACATGGGTAAGCTGCATCTGGATGGCATGGGTTCATTGACTGACTCTCCTGGCTGCTTCATAAACATGTCAGCAGCAATGATGTTAAATGGGCACCAAAGGAACTTGCATGTTACTTGTACTCTCGGGACAAAAGAATGGAAAAGACAGGATAGCATTATTCAGATTTATTTGTTGAGAATCTTTAGACTGGACATATGCAAAAGGATATAATGCTCCTGGCTTTTTAAAATGGTAGTTTCAGAATCTGGGTCAGAACAAAGGTTTCAAGACTGAAAAACCTGGTATAATGAAAAGTTGTGAAGATGACATTGAAATCAGAATGTGAGACAAGCATTTGGAAGACTGTATTTAACAAACTGGCCTTGTCAAGACTACAAAGCAGGAAACTGGTTTTGATAAGAAAAGGTGTGTGATTGATGATCACAGGGAGTATCATTCTTCTGACAACACTGACTGTTGATGTTTATGTTCGAGAACAGTCCATTCATGCTACAGTTGATCATAAGTTACTCTGTCCACCCTGTCCTATAAACTGGATCGACCAACATGAGGCGACTTACAGAAGTTCAGGGAACACACAATGGTCCTTTTTTGTACATATAATCCTGTACACCTGACACAGAAATGACTGTCCTCTAACATGCATGTTGAGTGGGTTGCTGCTGAGCCCTGGAAGACACATTTCCTCCTGGTTTGTTTGTATTCAGCCTGGTTTTGCATTTGTTTTGAAGTTCTTGTCAGTAGCCGTGTAGTGGAGATGTGTGGGCTTGCCAGTGGACATGCATGGTACAGGTATTGCTGCCGTTGAATGACTTGCATTTGAAGTCCTGGAACGCATGATGGTCGGGTTTTTACCATGTATGGGTGTATCACTCGTCTGCACTTTATTATTATTATTATCATTATTATTATTATTTCTGTTAAACAAAAAGAAAATAAAACATTATACCTTAAACTATATACTCCACATATTATCCAGTTAGAATCCTGCATTCAGTTTCACATGATGTAGAGGTACAGAGGTGGATGCATTCATATATGTTCATGACATTGGCCATGATTTTCTTTCCCCCATTGCCACTTTGCCATTTCTTTTGTGGAATAAATAGGATACTTTGCTTGCTCTAGTTAACTAGATCTGAGGCTGCGCCATTTGGGACTTGTGCTTGTATAGTTTATTATTGTATGTGACAAAACTGTTTTGTTTTTCTTCCCTTTCTCCCCATATCTGGTATGCTGCCTTTGCACTTTTTAATTTTTCTGTTCTGTTTAAAGTTTGTAGATGTGGCACGAATTTGAAAATAAACTTTGTGTAATCTTTATGCTCTACACTAGTCTGTACTGGCCTCTTCTTGGTACACTGAACTTCCATCTCATAGTGCACACAAAGGTGGTTAGTAGACAGTAAATGGAATATAACTGGTGTCAACAGATTTCTGCAGATCTATAATTTCAAAATTTCTTGTCTGATATCGATCATCAACATTAAAAACTTTTAAAGTGTACACACATTCATACAGTCATCCTCACTATATATCTGTTAAAATTGACCAAATAAAGATATGCATGGAGTGGCAAAGGCAAACACTGTATTGAATTGGTTTATGGAGACAGTAAGAGATGGAAGGTAGGTGGGTAATATAACTGATGGAAGTTCTGTGCCATGTGTGCTGAATGTTGTTGATGCATGGTGGAAATGATGACCCACTTAATTATTTGGAATCTGGAATGTGCATGAGAATTGACTGGCATGACAGGTGGTGATTGGTGTGGGTTTTTTACAGCCAGCAGGTCTACTAACTGATCTGGAAACTGCCATTGTGTCTGACTCTGCTTGTTTGTTGTTTGTTTCTGTACTTGTGTGACCTCCACTAACAGAGTTTGATGCTCAGCCTTCTGTCTGTGTTTTGCTGGGTACCTGTGCCCAACATTGGTTGCTACACCTTATCGTTTCCATCCTCCGGTTGATCCCTTCTTCACCCCCCACTCTTTCTCTGTCTTTCTGTTCAGTACAACTGAAAAAGTTTGCTTGCCATTGGTTTGAACAAACTAACAGACTTTACGTTGTTCCACAATGTTCTAAAGCATGAATACATATATATGTGGCCTGTTAAGGGGGAAACAGTGAAAACCGCAGAATCTGTCTTTGAAAGAGTGATGTATTTTGTTTGGCTTATGTTTATGGCCACACTGAATAATCATGCTCCTGACTTGCACACGAAAACACTGGAACATGCCTTCTGATCTTTCAGCATGTTAGAAATGACTGCTCTCTGACAGTGTATTCATGTGTCAGCAGAGGTTTGAATCCTTTGAAACTTGAAAGTGACTCACAGAAGTAAGTCCCACCAGTTTTTGTCCTGTGAAGACTGGTAAATTTACAGGGTAGGAAAATGATTGAGAAGTTTACTTGGCCCAACCTACCTAAAGTGAAAGAAACCAAATAGATTAGGGTTGGAGGGGTTGGTGGAAGAGAAGAAAACGGGGTGCACACACACACACACACACACACACACAGGTCGTACATGGCTGTTCAAAAGCAGCAGTCATATAGCAGGGGAGGTAACAAAACTGATCAGATGAGACTTGATCGACAGATGACTTCAGGAGTCTTCAGTATGTCGGGGTTGTTTTGTTGTTGTTTTTTGTGGGGTGAGGGTGGGGTATGCTGTCTTCAGTAAGTCCTTTTTTAAATGTTTTTGACAGAATGCTGAGCATGGCTCATGGTGATGTACTCATCTGCAGCCAAGAGACTGTAGTTGGATTGGCAGTGAATTTATTTAATTGTCAGTATCAAAATGTTATATCTCTGAAAACTGAAATTATTGATACATACAATGGTATAAAACCGAACCAGACTTTATTGACGGTCAAACGAAAAAAGCGAAAAAACAAAAAACAAAAATATCCTGGACAATCTCTTTCGAGAATTCTCACTGGCTATCAACTCAGTTTGGGTAATTTAAGCCAGCACACATTACCAAGAAATGAAAATGACAGATATTGTGAAAGGAATGGACTTGATTTAGATTTAGAGAGCGAAACAGAAGTTCATTGACAATAACGGTAACACAAGAGGGTGCCCCATTTCTCTGAAGGTCCTCCACTGTCCAAGTACAGTGTTCACTGGCAACCAGAGTTAGCAATTTTGTTTCAGCCTACAGGGATGCCTTTGACTGCCAACATCAGTCTGGCAAACATGTGATACACTTCCTTAAATAAAAAAGAACAAACTTTTTTTTTCATTTCTTTTTTGAAGATTATTAGTTACACATTGCAGTTCAGCTGTCAACTTTCCTTTTTTTTTTCTTTTCTTTTTTTGTAGTCAGATTCAGTCTGTTCTTTCATGTATCAACACACTTTATATACACGCCACAGAGAAACTAAAAAATCACTGTTATAGTGATTAAATCAAATCTGACAGAGAAGAACATAGTTTCTCACACACATGAATTCAGAAAGATGCCTGTTCATACACCCACTTTTTAAATACTAGGCTGTGGAACATTAAAGTGGCTCTGATCCAATATCGGAACATAGCTGTTAATTAAGTATATATATGGAGAAGGACAAAGCACTCGATACTGTCTGGAATGCAGAAATTCTGGTCACACAACCACTGTTCAAGAAGTGTGAAATCAGACTGAATATATCACTATTGTTCTTGGGAGACATAATTGTTGGTAACTGGAGAGATACAAGAGCAGGTTAGAAAAGAAACGTCATTTATTTTTATATTAAAAATTTGGTTTCCATAACTTTGCAAACATAATCAACTCTTTAGTTATATGCAGCTTATTACTTCAGTGTTTATGTCTGTCTGAATACTTAACCATTTTTCTTAATTCATTTTTTTTTTAACTTGAACCACACTATTCCATGTCACATGTAATATAAGTAGGATATTTGCTTCATGCATCCTGATCCTCTTGACGAGATCGAGATTGGCCAGACATCACCGATGCGCACCATTAATTCACCTTGCATCGAAATCTATCCTTTTCCAATTCATGAAAAATCAACATATCTAACATTTCACAACATGTTTTGCAACAGTGTGTCAAGTTTCCTTAAGAAGCAATTTAAAAAAGAAATTAACTTACCTTATAATTTTAAACCACAATCAAATATAAGAACTTCAGCATTGATGTAAACTAACGAAAGTTACCACACCTATTGCAGAAAGAGGGAAGATAAGAATAACCTTATTTATTATCTTATGAAGAGGAATTGCATCAGGTGCAGTAACACAAAAAAGACAATTTACACAACACACACATGCACAAATCGTGAAACATGACTGACTTTTGTGGGAAAAATGAAGATGCAAAGTTTTTCATGTAAAAGCATTTCACATATTTGCTTTAAAAATTATAATTCATTATCATTACATAGTAATTATCAATATGAATATACTGAAAGACATGAATGCTAACATTGCACGTATCCCAGTGCGCATTCATTCTTATGTCAAACATATTCAAGTAAAAGATGATTTTGATAAATCTAACCAAAGTGTGACCAATTACACATGCTGGTCTTAAACCAATAAATGTCGACTGCTAGTTATTTTCATGAAGATTGTTCAAGTACTTGTTACCTGTAAACATTTCTTGTCATACTTCCTACTTTTGCTGTCATACTTTCACTTACCAGAGGGTTATGCTCTGACCACCGCATACCAGTGCACCTAAGTTGGAAGGAGATTTATATAAGGTGTTCATTTTTTTTTTTTTTTTTTTTTAATTGACATTGTGACAATGACATCAGACATTGAATTTGATATAAGTTCACGATCTAACAATGTCTGTGATGCACCAGGCTTGATGAAGGTTGGATGCGAGATCAAGAGTCTTGCCCAGTCTTTTTTTTGCTTTTTTGTTTTGTTTTTCATCCTTTTTTTCATTCCTTTTTTATGCGTTCTCAGAAAGCTATGTTATCACTTTGACTCTTACCTGTCCAAAAATATAGATGTCTACATCAATGGGTTGCTGGAACGGCCTCGTCATAGTCTTCATCCAAGTTTGGTTTGGCTCAAGTTTCACGTGCAGCGCTGGGTCATGTCGCACACATGCATGAAAAAAGACCTACAATGAAACGTGAACACTCTTGATCTCTCTCCGCCCACTGTATGTGTGTATGTATGTGTCACATGTACAAGCACATTTATACCCTTCAGCTTTCCTTAACATTTATGAACCAAAAAAACCTCAGAAACTGTTGCAAATAAACAAACTGCACACACATCTCATGAAAATTCAGTATCCACTTACTGAGTCACTGATTGAAAAAGACTGGTGGCGCTTTACCTTTGCAGAAACCCAAGGCGTTGGGTATTGAGAGCCTACCGAATGCCGTGCGAGAGAAGGACAGGAAAAACTGTGCACAAGGGGATGTTAATTTTATATCAAAGATGTATCTGAATTCTGAGATTTGCATATTAAATCCATAAATGCGGTGTTGCAAACACAAGCGTTCGCACGATATCAGAACCATGAACGAGATGGGCAGGGAGATAATGATGAAGGTAAGCACTTTAAGAATTTAGAAGCTGGATCTTGATTGACCGACATTGTTTTTGTACACACACACACACACACACACATTGTGTGGGCTCGCTGCCATTGTTTAACGCAACACCAACGAGCGGCCTACATCTAGGAAAATCGGAAATCCACAGAAAAGTCAAAGAATATCAAAAAGAACAGGTACAAGGCCATCACACCATCGATCGCCTCAAAGAAATAAAAGCAGAGAGAGGGAGCGGCCGTAAGTCTAACATGAAAGGTAGAGCACGATACTTTGCAAATCAAACAAATATCGGCATCATTTCCAAACCAACATTGCACAAATTTCTTCAAAACGGAACAGTCTCCGTGGGCTTTTCCAAATACAACAGACTGAGCAACACACTAGACGCCACGTTCTTGGCATCAGAGATCTTTTCCCATCCCTCTTGCGGCCAATCAGCGGCAGCCTCTGTGCGTGTGTGTGTGTGTGTTTGTGTGCATGTGTGGGTCTGTATTTTTGAGTGCGTTTGTGCATGCGCAAGAGTGTAAGTGTACACAAGTGTCAGGAGAGTTCTGTGCACGTGCGTGTGTGTGTGTGGGGGTGGTGGGGGCGTGGGGGGAGGTGGGGTAGAGGATGAGGTATGTGAGTGTATGCATGCCTACACTGTGGGAGCAACAGGATATTGGAACGTATATATATATATATATCTTTGTATATATGTGTGTGGGGTTGGGGGTGGGAGATATGGGCATATGTGTGTGTGCTTGTACAAGTAAGTGTTCATCTGTGTGTGTGTGTGCCGTGGAAGCGGCGATATGTAGACTAGAAATGAGTGTGGAGGAGGGGGGTAGAGGAGGTGCAGGGTAATGTGTGTGTGTGTCAGTGTGTGTTGGAGCTCATGTACGTTTATATGTATTTAACTGTGCTTTCATATCTGTGAAACTGCATGTTTGGTGCATATCTGTTATGCATGTGTGGCCAGTGTATGTGTGAATGTGTGTCTTCATGTTTTACATTTATTTGCTTATTTATCATCATTGTTATCTTATTTATTTATTTATTTATTTATTATTATTATTACCTTTTTTTAAATATTGTAATTATTATTTATTTATTCATTTATTTATTTATGTAAGTTTATCTATTATTTATTCACCTTTTTTTCTTTTTTTTCTTTTTTTTTCTCTCTCAAGGCCTGACTAAGCGCGTTGGGTTGCGCTGCTGGTCAGGCATCTGCTTGGCAGATGTGGTGTAGCGTATATGGATTTGTCCGAACGCAGTGACGCCTCCTTGAGCTACTGAAACTGAAACTGTAACACGGGCCCTACACACGGTCTTGCATGCTCTCATCACAACTCTCTCTCTCTCTCTGTGAATTTGGTATTGAGGAGGCCAGCCTGGGATCGACGGTGTGTGTACGTGCATCAGACAAGAATTACTCCCCTCCTCAACAATGAGGTTGGTATAAAATCGGGCGGGTGTACTACTCACACACACGCGCGCGCACACACACACACACACAAACACACTCACAAGAATGCACAGCCGCCGGCCGCCGCACACACATACACACAGTCTCATTGACACACACCCTGGCACGCACACACGTGCACACACACATACACACACACACACACACCCTGACGCGCGCACGCGCGCACACACACACACACACACACACACACACACACACACACACACACCGCACACGCACGCATGCACGCACACCCAAACACACACATACACAAGAACGCCGGCACAGTCGCCGCGCACTGGCACGCACACAGGCGCGCGCCTTGACGCCTTGACGCACACACACACACACACCGCTCACGCCTGCATGGACGCCCGCCGCACGCACGCGCGCGCGCGCGCGCACACACACACACACACACACACACAGGTGAGCCGCACATCCCCGCCGTTTCCAAGCCTTCAACAAAATTCATCTGGACGGAATACTTCCAAAATAACCTTGGCTGAGCTGAGCTGAACTGAAGTTTGGTCTGTACGCGCGCGGGCGCCCGCACACACACACACACACACACACACACACACACACACACACAGTGATCAAGGTACCCACACACACAGCACGGAGCAATGCTAAAAAAAATAAAAAATTAAATTAAATTAAAAAAACACCCACACCCACACACACACACACACTGGCAGCACATAGCTGTGCTCAGAAAGATACCCACACACGCAGCATATAGTGATACCCATATATGCAGCGTACAGCTGTGTTCAAGATACCCACACTCGCAGTATATAGTGGTGCTCAAGGTACCCCCATACACGGAGCATACAGTCGTACTCATGATACCCACACGAGCAGCATATAGCGGTGCTTATGATACCCACAATCGCAGCATACAGTGGTACTCAAGATACCCACACACGCAGCATACAGTGGTGCTCGCGATACCCATACTCGCAGCATACAGCCATGCTCGGCTACCCATACTCACAGCATACAGCGGTGCTCATGATGCTCATACTCGCAGCATATAGCGGTGCTCAGCTACCCACACACGCAGCATGCAGCGGTGCTCAAGATACCTACTTACGCAGCATATGGCGGTGTTACTGGTACCCACACACGCAGCGTATAGCGGATTTCAAGCTACCTGGACACGCAGCACACGATTTTGATTGTTAAACGTGACTGCATTACTATGTACTGCGTATGTGGGTATCTAAAGCACGTGCATACGAACCTGACGTGTTTATCACAAGGTTGTGACATGTTCAGCCTACAATACTGTGTGTGTGTGCTGTTTATCTGATCAGCTTGGTTTTCTTGGGGTAGAATAGGGTGGGGTGAGGAGGGTTACACGCTGTGAATGTACGGGTATCCTGACACTGACAGAGTTGTTAAAACAGAGTACTTACCCTTCGAACACATTCCAGTGGAGTTGGGCCCTTCGAACACACGTCAGTATCTTAACCAGGAGGACAGTCAGTGACCTTGGCTGGTGTCTTTTTTTCTTTTCTTTTTTTCTATATATTTCATTTCATTTCTTAATCTATATTTGCTTACTTATTTTATTCTAATTTTAGATTTATTTACTTTTTTGTTGTTGTTGGATGTTACGCTGCTGGTCAGGCAGATGTGGTGTAGCGTACGTGGATTTGTCCGAACGCTGTGACACCTTGAGTAACTGAACTGAACCCCCCCCCCCCCCCCCCTCACCACCTCTCTCTCTCTCTCTCTCTCTCTCTCTCATCAATACATGGTGTTGCACTGTGACAGTGTTGGCCTGCTCTCCCCTGGGAAAGAGCGGACAAAATTAGCACACACAGAAAATATGTTGCGACAGGGCTTTGGAACACAATTCGATACAACACTTGTCTAACCCTGGATAAACGTTACAGTACAATACAACACTGACAACACATGCATGATACGATGATTTTCTATCTAGCCATGGAAAAACGTTGCAATACCGACAGTGCAATGCTGAGTGCTGATCTGTCTAAAACCTCGCCGCATTTGTCACAAGTTGTTTGTTGTTGTTATTTTGCTATCACACTGTATGAAACCATTTTAAATGGTAGATCAGCACCGCCATCAAATTTAATATTACCGGGTACTCTACACAGGACGCCGTGTGTGTGTGAACAGGCACCTCCCCCCCCCCCCCCCCCCCCCCCCCCCCCCCCCAAAAAAAAAAAAAAAACCCAAAAGAATGACAGAAAAACAAAAACAAAACAAAGATCCTCAAAAAGTCGGTCAACTTGACGATAACACCACCACCACAACTACCACAACAACAGCCATCACTAAGTCAAGTGTGGAAGAAATTATTTACAGCGCAGTCAGTTACGGTTCTTTAGAGGCGAGGAAGACATTGTATATATATGTGTGTATATACACAGAGAGAGAAAGATATATATATATATAATGTCTTCTCAATCAATTTAAAAAAGAAAAGAAAAACGAATCAACGTTCAGTCGGTGTCAGTTATCAAGGAGGTGTCACTGCATTCGAACAAATCCATATACGCTACACCACAAATGCCTGGAATGCAAACATATTTTTGTGTACCGATCAAAGTGGATTTCTCCTTTTGAACTTTGCAAGATGACAACACCAATGTTGCCATGGTTTCCCAGTCTTTTTCGGTGTGCCAGGTGCTTGCGACACACGGGACCTCGGCTCATCGTCTCCGGTCCGAATGACTGGACGCTCAGTTTGATTTTCCAAAGGCGAGAGCGGGATTTCTAACCCGGGCATTCACGGACACTGTTAAGTCATTCCATGACCAATAATAAATATTTCTGGATTAAAGTATGAACTATGTCGAATATGGATATGTGTCGCAAAAAAAGAACTATCGCATGTTAAAAAAAAAAAAGAAAAGAAAAGAAAAAAAACTAGCTTTAGCGCTGCACAAGGGAGATTTAAATACATGTACATCATAGTCAGTGAATATCTGGCACTCTCTCTCAAACTCATCATCACATGCAAAAGAAGACAACCTATCTCAGCACCTTTGCGAGGCAAATAGACCTGAGGATCAGCCAGAAGAAAACAGGTGGATGACAATGAACATTCCAAACCCTCCACCAATCCGAGTAAACGGAGCAGATCTACCCAAAAATGGAGAGTTTGTGTACCTGGACAGCACTGTCAGACACGATGGAGGAGCAGGCAGTGGCATCAAGAGCCGTCCCAGCAAGGCCAGAATCACCTTCAGAACTGATGCTGAACAACGTGTGGAGATCCCAGTACAGCACCAACACCAATCTGAGAATGTACCAGAGCTGTGTACTTTCTACACTGCTCTATGGCTCAGAATGCTGGAAGGTGAGAGTGGTCGAACGGTCGAGTTGTCAACCTTCCACGCGAAAAAAACACCGACTGAAGAATCCTGCGAATCTGCTGGGGTCAGTACCATCTCCAATCAACACCTACTCGCCCAGTACCGCAGTCATAAGAGAATATGGAGTCTTCTTCTTCTTCTTCTTCTGCGTTCGTGGGCTGCAACTCCCACGTTCACTCGTATGCACACGAGTGGGCTTTTACATGTATGACCGTTTTTACCCCGCCATGTAGGCAGCCATACTGGTGTGCATGCTGGGTATGTTCTTGTTTCCATAACCCACCGAACGCTGACGTGGATTACAGGATCTTTAACGTGCGTATTTGATCTTCTGCTTGCATATACACACGAAGGGGGTTCAGGCACTAGCAGGTCTGCACATATGTTGACCTGGGAGCGCGTTGGGTTACGCTGCTGGTCAGGCATCTGCTTGGCAGATGTGGTGTAGCGTATATGGATTTGTCCGAACGCAGTGACGCCTCCTTGAGCTACTGAAACTGAAACTGACCTGGGAGATCGTAAAAATCTCCACCCT
>NC_134876.1:9020630-9085630 GCF_041734735.1 Babylonia areolata | reverse complement strand
ATTGCACCCGTCAGGGTGGAGATTTTTCCGATCTCCCAGGTCAACATATGTCCAATGTGCAGACCTGTAGTGCTTGAATCCCCTTTATGTGTATACACATACAGAAGATAAAGTACGCACGATAAAGATCCCATAATCCATGACAGCGTTCGGTGGGTTATGGAAACAAGAACATGTATGCTAGTCAGTCCTGTCCGACTATGTCCACCACTAAGTACAGCAGAGGATGTATCTGCTGTCCGGACTATCTGGACTAGAGTTTGATTATAGTGGAGAGTGTCTTGCCCAAGTTACATCCCCACTCTCTCGGCCAAAGGTGTTTTAGGACAGTCGGTGTTGGCATGGTTCCTAAAGACCGACCAAGGTTGCAGCACTAAATGCCAGCGCAATCTTACGTCCTAATTTGAGAGTTATCGTCCTTCGCAAACTAATAAGCTGTAAAATGACTTCCCATCGCAGTGGAGAAACCAGTGAACGTACGGCTCTTAATTTCAGACATACCCAGCATGCATTCTCCCGAAAACGGAGCATGGCTGCACACATGCCGAGGGCAAAAACGGCCATATAATCCCACTCATGTGTACGAGTAATCGTGGGAGAAGAAGAAGAAGAAGACCTTTGGGACGATTAGGATTCAACCCCTTTCACAGCCCCGTGTGTATCACTGTGGGAGTGTTCGGCCTGCTCTGCCCAGAGAGTGTGCTATGGGCTCCAGTAGGAAGAGTGCAACCACACACTGAGTGCCATCCATTTCTTTGAAGCTTCTTTGGGAGTGATGGTCTTCTCCTCTTCTTCTGCGTTCACTCGTATGCACACGAGTGGGCTTTTACGTGTATGACCGTTTTTACCCCGCCATGTAGGCAGCCATACTCCGTTTTCGGGGTGTGCATGCTGGGTATGTTCTTGTTTCCATAACCCACCGAACGCTGACATGGATTACAGGATCTTTAACGTGCGTATTTGATCTTCTGTTTGCATATACACACGAAGGGGGTTCAGGCACTAGCAGGTCTGCACATACGTTGACCTGGGAGATCGTAAAAATCTCCGAGCACCCTTCACCCACCAGGCGCCGTCACCGTGATTCGTACCCGGGACCCTCAGATTGACAGTCCAACGCTTTAACCACTCGGCTATTGCGCCCGTCGGGAGTGATGGTCAAATTCCCTTACCACTGCAGGTGTCTGTACCTCCCGGGCCTGGAGCCAGTTGCATTGCTTGGTTCTAACTTTTCGACTGACAGTTACACGTGACTAAATGCCTACGTTGACCGAACTACGCCATTGGTCAGTTCCATACTACACACAGTTAGTAGCGGGTTACGACCATACTAGGCTCTTCCGTCTGAGCGATGCAACTGGCTCCTGGTCCACGCCTTGTCAGTGTTAGGCAGTGTATAATAATAGAGAAGAAGAAGAATAATGATGATGATGATAATGATAAAGATGTTAATCATCAACATCATCATCATCTCTAATCTATATGGATCTCCATGACAGCATCGCATTTAGTTTCCCATCCCCATCTTTATATATATATATATATATATATATATATATATATATATATATATATATATATATATATATATATGCACATAAAATAAGATAAAAAATAAATAAATAAAATAAAATAAAATAAAATAAAGAAGGATATACGGGGGAAAATGTCCAAGATTCTGTGCTCTTTCATGCCCTGCTCTTAGTTTTGGTTCCCCCTCCATTCCCTATGGCGGTTTGGTTTCTTCAAAGTCTTCAGTGTCGACAGATTCATGTGGACTGTAGTTGTGGAGGTCTCCTCTCTAAAGGAGGTGCTCCCGCTGACAGTCTTCTTATGCGTCTAACCGATTGTTGTCTCAGCAGGGGTGAGGGGTAGGGGGGTTGGGGGGGGGGAGTGCTGAGTTGTGTCCCGCGTTTGTTCAATGAGAATACGGCCGGGGAAAAAAAAAAGAAAGAAAAAAAAAGAAGAATACCGCCGGAACACCACAGAGTGACTCAGCAGCACTGCTGGATCTGCTCTAGCGTGTTGACTCATCATGATGGCGACCTAACATTAACTCACTCAGTACGGCCAGTCCTCTCTTCTCCTCTACACAGACCCCTCGGATGTCCAGTGGATGTCTGAATGACCCAACCAATAGCTTCCGTCGTCAGAATTGTAGTATTCTTTGTCAACATTCACCTCTTCAGTATAAGAGCCTTCCACTTGCAATATTTTGATGATGGTAATTGGGGTGAAACGCTGTTAACGTCGTCTCTTTCGCCATTCGTAAGGAGAGAGTTAATTGAGGTTGATGAACTGCCGGCACGGGAAGTGCGACAGACAAACCAAGGCGTGGTTGTGTGAGCAGACCTCGGAATCAGTACAGTGGTGGTGACGAAGGGAACGAAGGGGAAGGTAGCGGGACAGCCAACAGAAAAGAAAGAAAGAAAAAAAAAGAAAGTCATGCAACGAGACTTGTTATATTAATAATTAACCAGCTAAGGCCCAGATCTGTCAATACACGCATGCTGTAATAAATGACTTATGATTCTCAGACAGAAGTGGAGCCCAGCTGAATTGCTCGGCGCGTTGTGCTATCGATCTTTTTGCTTATCTTGCAACAGACCCGCTGTCGATCCATTGTTGCCTGTCTCCTCACGATGACGACAACAAAAGGCCTCTTTCTGCACGTGCTGCCACTTTCACTGCTGACAGTGATAAAAAGTTGCTGCGTGACACTTTGAACTGCGACCCAAACTGGGCGGTCTGTCGTCGTGACGCCGCAGTGAGAACGGAGTTTAACGACATCGGAGTTGAGTCTCATTGTGTGGAAACCACAGTTGTTCACTCATTGTCACCACGTTACAGCGTTTAACGACATCGAAGTTGATTCTTATTGTGTGAATACACAGTTGTTCCATCAGCGTCACCACGGCGTAACAGCGTCGTGTTTTCTGGTTATAAAAGCAGGATTTTCAGTCTCAAGAACAACGCCTTTGTTGAACTGTTGGCTGGTTTTCGTTGGGTAAGTAGTGACTGCCGTGCGAGACATTATTCTTTTCTGGGCTTCTGCTTCTGTGTAGCTTCATACGTAGGTCTCCTGAGGTCTTGGTAGGGTGGAGATGGGTGAATGGGGTGGGGCAAAGAAGGGATGAGGCAGAAGCAGGGGCCGGGGAATATGAATAGAATAGAATATGTCTTTATTACCAAGTGTACAAGGAATATTGTGGGGGAGGGGGGGGGGGGGGTAGATACGAACATAAATCGAAAATCATACACAAACACAGATACAGTAGAAATAAGATAAAACCAAGTGCATATCAATATAAAAACTTGTGCATACTCACGCACTGCGCACACACACACACACACACACACACACACACACACACACACACACACACACACACGTTTGAACAGAAGCTGCATATTACATGTGGATGGGGCTGATGACTAGATATTCAGGTAGATGGGCTGATGACTAGATATTCAGGTAGATGGTTGTTGGTTGCGCAATGCTGGTCCATCCGCCAAGAACTCAAGTTATGGAAGGTGGAAAGCATAACATTTGCATCATTCTTGTCTTCTCATCCCCATCCATCTGGTATGTCATTTCCTGTGTAAAATGATCCCGCTTTGCTCTGCTGTTGCTGCTGCCGATGTCGGGTGTTGCCTTCGCCATCTCAGACAGGTGACTCAAGTTACCTGTTTGTTTGTTCCGTTTTGTTTTCCATGTTAACTGACAGGGTAATGTCTTTTTTTATTTTTTTTTTTATTTTTTTTTTTTAGCATCATCCTGAATCCAGGAACCTATTTTATCGGCGATTTTTTGTGCATGTGTTAGTATGTGTTTTATTCACCATTTTCAGTGAATATTTTGTAAGTTATTATACGAAATTTTGATGCGGAATCAGTCACTGAACTAACGTATCACTATTTTTCTTTTTTTTTTTTTTTTTTTCGTTTTGTTTCCGTTTGGTTTAAACATTTTTAATATCAAGAAACAAGGTGCAATACAGCGTTTAATTAAGAAGACTTGAGCAACAACAAGCATGAGCTTATATCGTGCTTGTGCTTGTTTCCGTTTATGTTTTAGGTTTGTTTTTTTGTTGTTGTTTGTGTGTGTGTGTGGCGGGGGGGGGGTTCCCCAAAACAATGAAAATGTAACCAGTAAGTGCAACAGTTCAAGACGCTATAACAGGACATTATCTTGACTTTGTTTTGTTCGTTCTGGAAAGTGCTGAACGCATGGTGCACAAGACAGTGTGAAATAACAGTGTGTAGATTTAACTGAAAAGAACGCTTTCACTTACCGTCGGTTCAGATTTACCAAAAAAACAAAACAAAAACAACAAAAAAACAAGCAAAGATCGCTGTACAAATCTGATCCATAGTTTAGAGACTGTCCAGACTATTTGACCCTATTTCTTTCTCTGTCTTTCTGTCTCTGTCTCCCCCTCAGTATTTCACCCGATTTTTGTCTCTGTCTCCGTCTCAGTATTTCACCCTATTTCTGTCTCTCTCTTTCTGTCTGTGTCTCCGGCCCCCTCAGTATATCACCCTATTTCTGTCTCTGTCTCCCTCTCAGTATTTCACCCTATTTCTGTCTCTGTCTCCCTCTCCGCAGTGTTTCACTCTATTTCTTTCTCTGTCTTTCTGTCTCTGTCTCCCCCTCAGTATTTCACCCTATTTCTGTCTCTGTCTCCCCCTCAGTGTCTCCCGGCACTCCCACCATGCACTCTCTCTGTCTCTCTCCTTGGATGTCGATTTCTGTGTGCGTGTGTGTGTGTGTGTGGAGTGTGTGCGCCCGCGTGTGTGTGGAGTGTGTGAGTGCGCCTGCGTGTGTACGTGTTCAGTTGTTATTCTGCTCGCATCCCGTCTCAATCAGAACAGTTTTATGGGAGTTTGTTTAGTGCATGCAGGCAATACAACGTACTAACATAAGATATCTGTTTCAGGTTGTCAAGGCTAAACGCTGGAAACACATCAACAGGCACCGGAAAGCCGATCCAGTCCAGATGGTGAAGATCATGTCGTACATCGGTCAGCAGCTGTGACATTTCTTCGACTGAATACACGAGTCCTTCAGAACTCTCGTAAATCACTTGGATGACAATGGCTTCTCTCTGTGATCAATTCAATCACTGTTCACATAATGGTTTGTCTCTTTTGAGAAACTATACACTCTGAAAATGAAATGTTTGACATTGAACGTTTAAGTGGTTTTGTTTGGAAACCTTTCCCAGTAGTGACTCTTCCTGATACAGAATATTTACAGGTTCCGATCTGAAGCTCAGAGAAGTTGAGATTTGTTCATACAACGTATGAGATTTTGAGAGCTTTACAAAATAGATCATCGTATTTCAATACTTTCAATCTTCGTCTTTCACTGAGAATATTTTCAACAAGTTTTTTTGTTTTTTCTTCGTTGTTTTGTTATATCCATGAAATTAGTTTTGTCTCCAGCAAAACAAACTCTGCGCAACTATCATGAGGTCAATGAAACACGGTGGGTGGAAATAATTTTACCTGACAAGTTTTAACTTCAGAACAGCGGAATTGTGTGCCCTTAGTGAAAAGGATGTGAACATTCTGCACTGAGTACTTCACTAAGTGGAGTCTCGCATGCATACAGGACAGAACACAGACTCACCACACAGGCAAAGCGGCCTCCTGCACTCTGTAATTCACAGGTGTGGGGGCGGGAAATTTCCATTCCACCAACCGGGTACAGCGCCGGCAGCAGAAGCAGTCCATGACACTCCTTCACATCTGCCAGTGGTCTGACTGAAAATCGCCATGACCAGAACTACAAACACCGGGGGTGCTGACAACGTACAAATCCATGGTTCTGACAGCACTTTAGATGGTAGTCACTGGGAGCGGAACTACTGACTGTAAATTAGCACCCTTGTGAACATATGGAACGAACACTGTCGTTAACACCAAATGTAACTGGGTGTGGGTTTTTATCTGCCCGCCTCTGACACACTTCGGTTGACGACAGAGCTGGATCAGGACGGCTGGCCATGAGTGTTGTGGAACTGATGCACGCTAGGCGAAAGACACACTCGCTAGACACAGCAAACCCTCACGCAAAAACTCACACGTGTGGACATAAAAAGTGTCCAGTTCACGAACCTCGTACAGTGGCAGTCACTGAAGCGATCCATGCCACCGTTAATTAAAACGACTGACTAAATACACTGTTGTTTAATTAAAACTCCGTGCATGCCACCGACTGGTTTAAACAGATGGAAACCAGCCACAAGCCACGTGCGGGGTTTCAACACTGACGAGATGTGAGACTTTAGCAGACATTTGAGTTCGTTTCACCGCCAGTGCACCTCGTGTTCTCACAACAGTTAACTGTGACACAGAGCTAGGTCCTAAAATGCAGGACATAACGACAGAATCCTCACTAGCAGAAGCACCACCACCGCCATCCAATCTGCTCACCGGTTTGCCGATAAGTCATGGGATGCTTGAAGTGATCCTGACCCTGGGCTGGCTATCCTGTGTGACCGGAGTGGCGGGCAACATCCTCATCATCCTGACCCTGCTGACCCAGCCTACCCTCCGGTCCCTGCACAACCTGTACATCGGAAACCTGGCTGTGGCCGACCTGGCCGTGGTGGGGTACTGTGTGCCCTTCTGGCTGCTGGACCTCTCCTTGGGCCACCATCCTGTGGTCAACCATCAGCACTGCATCACCAATGCCTTCCTCTTGGTGTTCTGTACGTTCTCCTCCATCTTCACCCTGGTTTTTATCAGCTTCAACCGTTATATAAATGTGTGCCATGGCAGTGTTTACAATCGATTGTTCAGCAAAACGGGAACCGTATTGTCTTGTGTGGCCATATGGATTGTGTCTGCTGCAGAAGGACTTTTGCCCGTGTTTCGTATCGGTGGCGCGTTTTATACGTACAGGAATAAGACGCATTTGTGTACTTTTTATGGCACCTCGAATCCACTGAACGGATTTATCATTCTCTCCGTTATCAACGTGGTGGTCTCCACGGTCCTGGTGGGTTTCTTCAGCCTGGCCATTTTCCGCCATTGGAGAAAGAGTAGGAACAGAATCAGCCAGTGGGTTCAGAACCAGTCAGAGATGAGCAAAGCGCAGCCCGGGTTATCCCCGGCAGACATCGCCCTGATCCGGTCCTTGGTGCTGGTCTTCGTTCTGCTCATCGTGCTGTGTGTACCGCTGGCTGCCGCTGTGGCCATCATGGGCAACGTGCCTATGTCTGCAGACGTCTTCTGCTTCCTCATCTTCTTGTTCTTTATCAACAACAGCATCAACTGGATCCTGTACGGAGCTCTGAACAAGAACTTCAGGAAGGGGTACAAGCAGCTGCTGACCAGTGGATGTTGTTTGACTACAGGGTCAGCACAGTGAATGAAGGGGGCGTGGGAGGGGGGGACGGGGGGGGGAAGAAAAAAAGTAAAAAATGTAGTCGCGCGCGCGCGCGCGTGTGTGTGTGTGTGTGTGCGTGCGTGCGTGCGTGCGTGCGTGCGTGTGTGTGTGTGTGTGTGTGTGTGTGTGATTCAGCATCCTGGCTGTGGTTCTGACACTGAGACGGGATCATCTAGATTAAGGGGTGGAACACAACAGTTGCATAAGCCTCCGTCCGCGAATTTAGCAGAAATGGGCTGAACAATTTTGTACTGTGACTCAAACCAGGAATCCTCCACAAATCTGAACTAAAGGACTGATGCCGCTTCACCAGAAGTACAGTTTGGGGCACAAAGTAGCCATACAAAGGTCAATACCACAAAGACTGGACCAGCTGGTGGTGGTCGGTGTGACCACTGATTGACCAGTTCGCTTCTGTCTGTTGACGCCATTTCCAGCTGTTGCACTTTGTCTTGTAATTGGTGTGACGTGTTTTCTGTTCAAACCTTTTGCCTGCTACAGCATATTGAAACATGGTATTTGTCTGTATGATTGCCGGTGTGTATTGATTCCTTTATATGTCTACACCGGGTCACCTACAAAAATAACTTTTTTTAAGGTTCTGCCTCCAGACAACTGGCAGAAGGGGTTTTTTTTGTTGTTGTTGTTGTTTTCTTTTTTCCTTTTCATTGATAAAGACTGGCTCTTGCCAGTTGAGAAAGACGTTGGGTTTTTTTTTTGTTTTGTGTTGTTGTTGTTGTTGTTGTTGTTTTTGGGGGGTTGTTGTTGTTGTTTGTTTTTTGCTGTTGGTTTTTTGTTGTTGTTTTTGTTGTTGTTGTTGTTGTTGTTGATTTTACAGTTCTGGCCTCCATGTTGTTTACTTGTCTGTGTTGTGATAATGCACCTGACCAAATTTCTCTAGTTGAAGATAATAAAGTTATTCATATCTTCTTATCTTATCTTATCTGTCATCTGTATCGCCTGAACCTCAGCTTAAAGATGTCTGACCCATCATCGACCCTATCAGGGCCAGTACAGTAAAGGTGGCAGGCTATATAATTAGCACAACCATTATGGCCGGGTCACCCGGCAGGAGGGAAACGTCAGAGGTGAAGATGAGGCCAGTCAGTGTTCATTAGCGCACCTTTGTTCTGATTGGCCCATAAGGCCCGGCTCTGTTAGGGATTGTTTCGTCTCGTCATGCAGTAGGACCACGTGTGTGAAAAAAGCGCTCGTTACCGAGGGAAAAAATGCAACAATCATTTCGGCTGGGGTTTTTTTTGGTTTTGTTTTTTGTTGTTTTGTTTTGTTTGTTGTTGGGTTTTTGTTGTTGTTGTTGTTTGTGTGTGTGTGTGTGTGTGTGTGTGTTGCATTCGTTCTTACAGGTGTCAAATCAGTCCAGATCATCTGCCACTGTCAAATTCCATTCCGCTTTCAATCATAATTCACAAGCAAAATTGTCTCTCGAGATATGGTCTCGTTCTTCACTCTTTCTTCCTGACAAGTCTTGACTCGGTCTGTCGGTAAGCCTGAGTTTAGAAGTCGTAACTGATTCAGTGTGTTTCCTCTTTGGAACTGAATCTGCTGTCACTGAATGACCTGAAAGTGAAATGTATTGTGTCAAAACATAATCATGACGACTGAGAATTTTATAGGCAAATCATGTAATGGTATTTGGATGTGATCGACTCTTTAAAATAGACTGAATGGTATCAGAAAATTCCAGGGCTGACATGTAAATAGAAAATGTATCACTTTAGTAAATTATTCATCTATGACGTTTGTTTAAGTATATATCTATTTCATATTTTATTCGCATTATATATTTTTGTGTTATTGCTTCAATATGATGTTGTTTTTTTCACTTGTGCAATATAAAAATGTGAATTTGAGCAACTTCTGTTTTTACAATGAAATCTAATTTTGAAATGATAAATTTACACACACACACACACACACACACACACACACACACACACACACACACACACACACACACACCAGATAGATAGAAAGAGAAAGAGGAGAAAGGGAAGGAGAGAGAAAGACTGGGGTAAGGGGGTTGCGTGGGGGTGGGGGCATAACCATATTATGCTCCATATATATCTCTTTTTTTTCTCCTCTTTCCAGATTGTGCTGTGTACAGTCGGATCACATTTTCCGCGTCGATGTTACGAATTTTTAAAAAAACAAAATAACATAACCATCCAACAGACTCATTTTGCTGAGGATGGGATTGTGAATGGGGGGGGGGGGGGGGGGGGGGTAAGGAAGGGGAACGGGGAAGTAAGAAGAAGTAAAGGGAAGTAATCCGTAATGAAACAAAGAAAGGACACAGAAAATAGTGGAGAAGAAACAAGACAATGGACTCTTGTCCGTTAACAGCACAGGAAAAATAAGTACATACAATAGCAAACTCATATAATTGCTATAAGAAAACAAAACAACAACAACAAAAATGCTAAATGCAAATGTGTCTTTTAACTCTCTCCATACGAACGGCGAAAGAGGCGACGTTAACAGCGTTTCACCCCAATTTCCATCATCAAAATATTGCAAGCGAAGGCTCTTATACTGAAGACGTGAATGTTGACAAAGAATGCCACAATTCTGACGACGGAAGCTAAATGTTGGGTCATTGAGACAACGACTGGACATCCGAGGGGTCTGTGTAGAGGAGAAGAGAGGACTGGCCGTACTGAGTGAGTCAATAAAATGTTGTGTATGCTGCTTCAGTCTTGGATGTCACTGCAGTTGCAGTCCATATAAAGGTAATTGTGTGTGTGTGTGTGTTTGTGTGTGTGTGTGTGTGTGTGTGTTATATTCAATGCATAAGATATTGTGTAAGATAAATAGAGAGACATGATGCGATGTGGCTCAGTTTACTGATTAGTTTTGAAGAAATAGACGCCGATTATCCACAAGGAGGACGTAGTTTAGAAAGAGAGAGTGTCTCCGTAGCTGAAACACACAGATCACTGAGGCGCATGGTTTGCTCAGTCGGCTGAGCTGCTACTGTGCTCACAATTATATTAAATAATAATAATAATAAATAAAAATTTAAATTTAAATTTTAAAAAAATTGTCGCGGCGAGTTCGAACCACAGACAACCCAACAGTAAAGAACAGTATTCTCGGCTCTCCATCTGAACGTTTTGTTGTGCTGGTGGTGTCAGTGCACTGATAAGAGGTAACCCCACCCCCCCCCCCCACCCCCAGCCCCCGGCCCCCTCCCCTCCTCCTTCCCCTCCCCTCTCCCCTCCATCCCCACGCCCCCTGAACCCTATCCTATCCTCCCTCCTAACCTTCCTGCGATGGTTATCCTGGCCGTCCGTCAGGTTCCGGTTCCCTGTCACCTGAGGGAGGTCGTGAATGTCGACGTTAAACCTGAATGTAACTGACGAACAAACTGATATTATTTTTTCTGAATATTCTTTCAGGCTATCACTTTGAAGGTGATAAGAGCGTGCCACTGTGGGGGGAGAGGGGCGGAGGGTGGGGGTGGGGTGGGGGGTTGACTCAGTGAATTGTCTGTTTTCAAGAACAGATTTTAGTACTGAGGCAATTGCTGTTGATGTTGGTATTCGTGATGTATCTGTTTTTATTGTCATATATACTTATTTGCATTATTGTCTCAATGCGTATTACTCAGAAAACACTGGGTTGTCCAGTGTTGTTTTTCGCCATGATCTCAGTCGTGGTGTCAGTTCACCACTGATTTTGCGCGGTCACGTACATACCGACACATTTGCACGGCACACATGCATGCACGCGCACCGGCACTAGCATGCATAGGTCTACATACACACCGGCACACTGGTACGCACCGACTGACACACATACACAGAATCGCGCACATAATTATGATTGATAGAGAGTGACACTTGACACTTCGACTCTTTTACCGTGACTGCCAGTAGTTTAACAGTCCACGAGAGAGAGAGAGAGAGAGAGAGAGAGAGAGTTGGCCAGACTAACACAATTTCTATCGTGAGGTCAACTGCCGTGATTTATACAACCCTGTTGAAGATCAGATTGCAGCAGATCAGTTGCAGCAGATTGTAGAGCTCGCTCTGTGTGTCAGTGTGTGTTTGCCGTGTGTGTGTGTGTGCCGCGCGCGTGCATACAGTAGGCTACGTCAGTGCATGCTCAGTCGCTCTCTTGTGTGTATCAGTGTGTGTCAGTGTGTCTGACATGCCTGTGTGTCTGCGGAAATGTGGGAGAGCGGGGCGAGGGAAGGCTGCGCACGTTGTATTTGAAGCCATCATGGTGATGTCTGACCACATAGCCTCAGAAACCTCGGCGCTTTTCCCCCGACTGACGATAGTCAAACATCGGAAGACGAAGTATTCTCTGATATGAAGACATTCTGTTATGTTATTGTCGTGTCAGTGAAACTCGTTCAGTTTCAGAAAATTAATGGTAACGATTCTGCTGACAGTTCTATTTAATATTTCGATCCTTCCCTTGTAATTCCATCTTTGACACGGAGGTCCCAAAAGACACTGACGTGCTAAGACGCTCCCATTTCAGTGTCTCTTTGCTGCGGTGGGGCGAAAGGGGGGAGGGTAGGGGGGAGGGGGGTGGGGGCTAGGGAATCCATTCTTGAGCAGCACGGCCAAAGAACTGCACAAACATAACATTGTCCGTCTAAAACGCGGTTCAAATTACCGGCCTTTTCCTTCTTCTCCTTTCTTCTTCTTCTCCTCTCCCTCACTCTCTTTCTCTCGTTTTTGCTTGTCATCGTTATAGATTTAGTGATAGAATAGTTGACTCAAAGCTTTGTCGTTTATGTCCTGACGGCAAGGAAGATGAAATTTCATTTTATGTTTGGGTTGTCCTGCTTTGTATGATTTAAGGATGAAATATATTCAGCCCAAATATTTTCATAATCCATGTCGTCATAGATATACTTTGCTTTTGTCTGAGGAACTGACGAGATTGTACTATCTAATCTGGCGTTTTACGTTTTTAAAGCTTTGAAACGATTACATATGGTCACAGCTTAGACTATAGAACTGGAAAGATATGAATATCTATAATCATATTCATTTGTTTTGTTTTAGTTTTTCTTGTTTTTTCTCCAATTATAAAAGGCACTTGTGTAAGGGGCCTTGGCCTAACTGAACTGAATAAAACATTTCGCATTCTCTCTCTCTCTCTCTCTCTCTCTCTCTCTCTCTCTCCCTTTCCCCCTTATTGACGGGCGCAATTGTCGAATGGTTTAAGCGCTGGGCTTTCAATCTCAGGGTTCCGGGTTCGAATCTCGGTGGCCGCCTGGTGGCCGGATGGAGATTTTTCCGATCTCCCAGGTCAACACATGTGCAGACCTGCCAGTGCCTGAACCTTCTTCGTGTATATAGGCAGGCAGAAGATCAAATACACACGTTTAAGATCCTGTAATCCATGTTAGCGTTCGGTGGGTTATGGAAACGAGAAGTGACATACCGGCCCAGCAGCACTGATGCACACCCTCGAAAACGGGGTATGGCTGCCTACATGGCGGGGTAAATAAACGGCAAAATGGTCATGCACGTAAAATGTTACGTTTATCTGAGTGTGTATGTGTGCGTCAGTGCCTGAAATCTGATTGAGTGACACAGGAAACGAATGATGAGCCGCGCCCAATGGCAACCGGTCAGTCTGCTCTACCCAGGTAGGCAGCCTGCCAGTTGTGTAAATGACTCCGTGTTTGTAAAGCACTTAGAGCTTGGTCTCCGACCGAGGATAGGCGCTATACAAGTATCCATATCAATCAATCAATCTTATCCATATTCTTCTTCCTTTAGTTGTTATTCTACTACTACTACTACTACTTCTACAACTACTACTACTACTGTTACTAGACTCGCCAGTAATTTCTCCCCTTCAATAGACCTTGAGTGTTGGCTTGACGAGTCATCCAAAACAACGATAAACCGAGGTCCCTTGTCGTACAGCATGCACTAAACGCACGGCAGTGGCACGTGCAAGAAAGAACACATGGCGACGAATGGACCCACTGTGGCAGCGCGCTCTCCCTCGGGAAAGCAGCCCGAATTTCACTGAGAAATCTATTGCGAGAAAAGAGTAATGCAATACAAACCTACCCAACCCAACCCAACCCAATACTTGTTAGATGACGGACGACCTCGTTAACTGAGGCACTCAACCCGGTCGGCAATGTCACAGTATTCGGTTATCAGTGGCTTTTAAAAACAAAAATTATGTCTGTTCTTTTGTTTAAAGCATACTGTATTCCGGCGTAGATTTCAACGGTGATAATACCCTCTTCTCGATCAGAGAAAATGTTATTGACGCTCGGAAATTGCCGGAATATTTTATCGACACTATTTGCATGTTTATAAACCGTTCGATGAATCGAGCTTTTCCACATTTTCACCATGACAGAGCACGGCATCCAAGATCAGAGTGCTGCCAAGTATGTCTGTTTGTCTGTGAGTGTTGGTTGCTTTTGTCCGGTTTTTTTTTTGTTTGTTTGTTTGTTTGTTTTTCCTGAATTATTATTTCCTCATTTGAGTCCCTTATCACGTTCAAATTAGATGAATCGTGGTCAGTTAAGGGGGTAACGTTACGCCCGCTTTAGATGAGGAGTGATCCAGCATCCACACCCTCACCCCGGCAACGAGCACTATCGATGATCACCATCGATCATTCCGTCCCCCGCCCTCCACCTTCCACCCACGGCCACGGTCCCGGTCACCACCTCTCCATGCAGAAATCACTGTCATAACATCCCACGTCAATATCACTATCACTACGCAGAAATCACAGCCGATGGACGCGCACGTGCGCGCTTGCGCATCCGTCAAAACACACACACACACACACACACACACGCACACACACACACACACACACACACACACACACACACACACATACACACCCTCCTAACCATCTCCCCACTCACCACCCGCCCCACACGCCCCCTTTCAAATGGCACGGGGAAAATTTAGATTGTTTTTTTTTTTTTAGATGGGTGATAGGCGGAAATGGCAGTGGTGTGACGTGTTTGCGATAAGACTTGTGTGTCACGGAAATTGTTCTGGCACACTGAGGCTGGAGCGTATCATGCATGACGATATCGATTTTGATATGGAGGTGTGGTTTTGTTATTATTGTTTGTGAGGGTGTGGGTAGGAGGCGGGGGATGGGGGGTGGGGGGATAACTTTGTGTTTTTTTGTTTGTTTTTGTGTTGCTGTTGTTGTTTCTGTGTGTGTGTGTGCGTGTGTGTGTGTGTGTGTGTGTGTGTGTGCCGGTGAGTGTGTGTATGTGTGTGGCGGTGTGTGTGTGTGTGTGTGTGTGTGTGTGTGTGTGTGAACTTGAATCCCATATTTGTCGTAACTGATAGGTTTGATATGAGACGCGTTTCATTTTATTATGAAATGCCCCAAATTTGCAGATCTCCGAAATATTTTCATTCCTAATATTTTAATCCAACCCCCCCCCCCCCCCCCCCCCCATTCCCTCCCCAGCTTGACACTGGAAGGAGTATTGACTTCTCACTCACACTCCCTCCACCCCCCACGCACCGACCCCCCCCCCCCCCCACACACACACACCCTCCCATGCCCTCCCTCTCCCCCACCCATTTTTTGCAGTTTGTTGAAAGCGGGAAAACGAACATGTTTCGTGGGGGTAATTCATCAAAACAGGATGGGAAAGGTTCCACTGAACTACATGACTAGAATCAATTATTCATCTCTTTTCATCGCCGGCTATTTTCCTGTGTTTAATTACTGTTAACGTTTTAATGTTGGTGTTCAATACAAATAATGTTACTTTGATGTCTTCTTTGTGCCAGGGCTCAAAGAATTAGATACGGTTTTTAATGTTGGTGTTCAATACAGATAATGTTACTTTGATATCTTCTTTGTCCCAAGGCTCAAAGAATAAAATATTCTGGACACTTGATAATTGTGTGCGTCAGTAATGTATAACTTATGTGTGCGCGAGCGGGATTGTCACGCAGTGTCATGTGTGTGTGTGTGTGTGTGTGTGTGTGTGTGTGTGTGTGTCAGTGTGCCACGGTATGCGCGCGCGCGCGCTGCGTAGGCACTAGGCCTACAGATGAAATTGTGTTTGAACAGTGCCTTCCGTGTTTGTGGCTTGAACTGTATCACTGGAAATGATCTTCAAGTTATTTTTCTGTTGGTTTTTCTTTTTTGAGTTAATTCATGTTTAATTCATCTTCATAGTGTCATTGTAAAGTGTGGTTTCGTGCTCTTGAAAATAATGAGGAGAAGAAGAAGGAGAAGAAGAACAAGAAGAAGAAGAACAACAATAACAACAACAAACAACAACAACATTAAAAACAAGAATCTGACAATTACATGTACAGTATTTTCTGCTTCTTCTTCCTCATCTTCGTGTGTGTGTGTGTGTGTGTGTGTGTGTGTGTGTGTGTGTGTGTGCATGCGCGTGCGCGGAGGCAAAGTGCCTGCAGAATTCTGCCAAGAAAATAACTTTCTTGTTGCAGTGGATTCTTTTACGTACGATAACTTAAGAGCATGCTGCACACGGAATCTCTTGCCTCTGTGTGTGTGTGTGTCTGAGGGGGGGGGGGGGGGGGGGGGGGGGTGTTCAGATAGTATAAGAGTTTAACTGCCCGAGTATCTTATTGAGTCAGTCCACACGCCAGGCCTGTTTCAGAACGTGTAATCCCGGCGAAAAGAAACGTAGCATACAAAACCAGGTCGCTCAGCTGAGCGCTTCCCGAGATTCATCACCACGTTACCGATCGTGACATTTGGACCTGATTATTTTAAGACGTGTATAATGCTGTAAACACCGGCTGATGAAGGCTCCGCCATGAGCCAGTCACAGTCACTCAGCCTTGTCTCTGTTCAGCAGCGATTCGTTGTTTGTTTTTGTTTGTTGTGTTCTTGTTTGTTTTTGTTTTTTGTTGTTTTTGTTGTTGTTGTTGTGTTGTTGTTGTTTTTTGTGTGTGTGTTTTGCTTTGTTTTGTTTTGTTTTTATTTTTTGTTGTTGTTTTTGTTGTTGTTATTTTGTTTTGTTTTGTTTTGTTGTTGTTTTTTTTTGGGGGGGAGACGAAAAAAAAATAATAAAAAAAGAAAAAAGATCCCAGATTTGTTTTCATTCCACCATAAATAATAATGATGAAAGTTTTGATTTACATCATTTCGTCCGATGTGACCTGTTATGGTCAGCACTGAAAACAGGGTAAGTATTATCATGAATCGGATGGGTCATTGCAGACACAACACTGATCGAATGAAACAGCGCTTGAACTTGAAATAAGTGATCGTGCCATTTACCACTTTTAGAAGAAATTGAACTCATAAGCAACATATAATCTCAGCTCTGGCAAGATTAACAGAGCTTAGCTGACACCAGTTACTCACGGTGAGACTACTGTAAGTCAGTTTCGCATGCCATGCCTACTTCGTCAATAAAGATTTGTTTAACAGTGGCACGGGTTATAAAATGTCAAACGTTACAAGAGGAACTCCAGCAAAAGCAGCAACAAATCCTTTTATTGGTCTTCCTGCGAAGTCCGGCTTATAAATCGTGAAATTAATATAATTAGCAATGGGCTGCGTGTTCAGTAACGCGTCTGACTACGGATCAGAATATTCCAGGTTCGAATCCTGGCGGGCTCGAATTTTTAGAGGAAGCCGGTGGCAGAACGGCGGAGACGCCCGTCTGCCAAAACAGTGTCCGAAAGGGTCCTGGTTCAACTGACTCCCGCTTTTGCCATTTCTTCCACTGGAAAAATGAAGCTGGGCGTCTCAGTAGTCATTTGGATGAGACAATAAATCGAGGTCCCGTGTGCAGCACGCACATGGCACACTGAAAACGAACCCACGGCAAAAAAAGGGTTGCAAACTTCTGTAGAAGAAGTCCACTCTGATAGGTACACATAAATATGCATGTACCCAAGGCCTGACTAAGCGCGTTGGGTTATGTTGCTGCTTCGGCGGCTTCTGCCAAGCAGATGTGGTGTCGCTTATATGGATTTGTCCGAACTCATTACGCAGTGAAGCCACATTGAGAAACTGAAACTGGAGTGGCGGGCAGACGGGCGCAACAGCCGAGTGGTTAAAGCGTTGGACTGTCAATCAGAGGGTCCCGGGTTCGAATCACGGTGACGGCGCCTGGTGGGTAAAAGGTGGAGATTTTTCCCATCTCCCAGGTCAACATATGTGCAGACCTGCTAGTGCCTGAACCCCCTTCGTGTGTATATGCAAGCAGAAGATCAAATACGCACGTTAAAGATCCTGTAATCCACTGTGTCAGCGTTCGGTGGGTTATGGAAACAAGAACATACCCAGCATGCACACCCCCGAAAACGGAGTATGGCTGCCTACATGGCGGGGTAAAAACGGTCATACACGTAAAAGCCCACTCGTGTGCATACGAGTGAACGCAGAAGAAGAAGGAGTGGCGGGCAGCCCCATCACGGCATCTTGGTCCTGCTGACACAGCCTGCCCTGCTCCTGGCTGCACAACCTGTACATCGGAAACCTGGCTGTGGCCGACCTGGCCGTGGTGGGGTACTGTGTGCCCTTCTGGCTGCTGGACCTCTCCTTGGGCCACCACCCTGTGGTCAACCATCAGCACTGCATCACCAATGCCTTCCTCTTGGTGTTCTGTACATTCTCCTCCATCTTCACCCTGGTTTTTATCAGCTTCAACCGTTATATAAATGTGTGCCATGGCAGTGTTTACTTTTTATGGATTTGTCCGAATAAGACCCATTTGTGTACTTTTTATGGAACCTCGAATCCACTGAACGGATTTATCATTCTATCCGTTATCAAAGTTGTGGTCTCCACTGTCCAATGCCTTCCTTTTAAGTTGATTTTTTTTTTCCAGTCGCCTTTCACTCCCTTATCAGTGTCAAGCTGGCGGAGGCGACAATTCACGTGTTCACACCAGTGTTTGCCACTCCAATGTTTATGACAGGTTGTTCAGCAAATGAAGGACGATATTTTCGTTATCAGTGTAGCCATGTGGACTCTGGGTCAAGCTGCAGAAAGCCATTTGGTTGTATTTCATTGTTGATGGAACATGTTATATTAACATGAGTGACATGAATTTGTTTACTTTTTGTTACTAGAAATGTATTCCATGCACCTCATGAACATTGTACGATTTTCAATATTCTTGATGGTTTTTGTTATCCTTGCAATTGTTCACCACTGAAAGTGTAAACCAAGAAACAGGGTCAGCGACTGAATTCATAATAACTGAATATATATTTAAAAAAATTTAAAAATAGAAAAAGAAAAAAAGGTGGACATGAACAAAGCACGGACCATCAGTAGATATCGCATTCATTCGTTCCGTAGTCTCCAACTCTTCGGTCTTCGGTCGTACCTGTTGCTGTGACCACCGTAAAGGTAATGGAGCACTGAGAGTCACCGTATCACCAGACTGTTCTGTATCTTTCTCCTCTTCAGTGTTGAAACAACAGCATCAGCTGGGCTGTCAGTGTAACGCTGTATGGAGCTCCCAACAGTAACTTCACTGAGACAAAATGGTTATGTAATTGCAGTTATCATTTTCATCCATGCAGTTGTCTGACAACTTTCCTGATGCGTGAATTCAGCGAACTGAAAACTGGTTTTCGTGAAGATGCTGTCATCAAAAGTGTGTAGATACACCAAGAAATTTGGCATCTGAAATCTGGATCTTGTAAAACGTATCCTAAGCCTACTTCAGTATACCTGCTTGGGTGTGATCCTTACGACTGGAGCCAGGATAGGGTTCCGGGGATGGGAATGCACGTTATGAAATATACCTGGCAAGTGCAGGTAAACCGTGAACTCGAAAAAGAAAGTTATTTAAAAAAAATGACTTCACAACGAAGCTTTAAAAAAAATTAAAAAATAAATAAAAAAAAGGGGGTGGGGGGGAGGAGGGAAGGGGTGTGTGGACAAGAAGGGTTTCTAACCCCTCGAAAGCAGAAAATGAAGGGGGTGGGAAGGACATCAAAAATATTTTGAGTTCCTTCCAATGAAGAGAGATTTGTTGTACCTGCAGTTTCACCGATGGTAAATCGGCTGTGGGCCGTGTGCAGGACGCACCTGGCGCACTGGAAAAGAACCCATGGCAACAACTGAAAGAGAACCATAACATACTCTAGTAAAATTCTGTCAAAGAAATCCACTCTCCATCCACTGGCAGGCATACAAATATCACGATTCTGCATGCACGAACTAAAGGCACCCACTCTACCAACGTTCGAAACAATTGGTATCGAGATTGCCCCAATTAAAAATCAGTAGTTCCTAGTACACAAATAATTAAAGAAGAAGAAATGCAAATGAAGGCAAAAGTTGTTCAAGAAAAATACAAGGGACAGAAACGAAAACAGACTGAAACAACGTGTGTAACAGAAGAGAGCTAATTTATTGCACAGGAATTCATGAAAATGGCACCACCACTCCCCCCCCCCCCCCCCCCCGATTCAAATTCTTGCTAGCTGATCAGATCTAAATCGTTTTGCTTTATTTTTGCGACAGATAACACTTTTATCAAAATATTTTTCATTTCACTTTCATTAATCTTATTTTGAATAGCAGAAAGAAGGGAAAAGATGCCATGCGGGAAAAAGGCTTCGAAGGGAAGCAACCATTGAGAAAGTAAGTAATGTGCTTGGGTTCTTTCCCATGCATCAGTGTTGATCGATGTCATGCCTGTTGCTCATGAATTTCTTTTGGTAAACACACACACACCTTACCATAAATTTGGAATGTAGATAATGCCCTATAACTGTGCAGATATGTACATAATTTTATTATATTCACGTGTGTAACTTCTGACTCCATGTGTGTGTGTGTGTGTGTGTGTGTGTGTGTGTGTGTGTGTGTGTGAGATTTCTTTTGAAATATCAGAATATGTTCAATCTCCCACGGGAATATACAATAGCCCACACAAATCACACTTGGTTATTATTGGTAGTTTGCTGATCCCTCATCAGTGAGATAAGTGCTTGACTAAAACTGATATTAGATGGAAAAAAAATCTGTATGGATATTCCTGCTCATTACATGTGTTGGAGGAGGGGTGAGGTCTGTGTGTGTGTTGTCTTCAGTTTAACGTCTTTCCACTTGAAGTGATATTAGACGAAAAAAAACAAACAAACAAACAAACAAAAAAACAACAAAAAACGTGGGGGTAGGGGCTGTGAGAGGGGGAGGGGTAAAAGTGTGTGTATGTGTGGAGGGTGAATAGGGAGAGACAACGCTAGGGAAAATGGAAATGTTATAAACGCCAACATCAAACAAATATAACATCTATAACAAATGTCCTATAGGATTATGCAGCAAACCTTCTGCAATAGCAAATAACATATTGGAATTGTTAATAACACATTCAAAAGAACTTTTGGTGTAGTCTGGCAAAAAACATTTTTGATTCTGACATTCGAATATTACATGGTTGCTAGAAATATGTTCTCCACATATGCATCTGACATCTTTGCTGAACTTTGTTATAAAAGCGTTCAGTTTTATCCTGTTTGATAATGTATGAATCTGCCTTCATCTTATTGAATTACTGTATGTATTTGACTGATTGATAGTTCCCGGTTGTTGAACATTAATTACACTATGGTTTAAAGCTTTGCCGTTTTCCTGGTATAATTCTCTGACTTTGTTCCATGATGTTTTTTCTAGTATTCGATAACCCTCTTGTACAGACAGAGGCACATAAAGTTCTATGGTTCCCTGTTCGTTTTTTGCACCTTTTCTTGCAGCCCTGTCAGCCCATTCATTGTAGAGAATACCAAGATGTGAAGGAACCCAGAAAAACGTAATATGTGTTCCTTTCAAGCTTAAAAGATGTAAAATGTGGCTGATTTCTAGTATGATTTTAGATTTGTTCTTACAATTTGATGAGTTTAAAGCACATAATACAGATTTGGAATCAACGCAAAACAAGACTTGTAGAAGGCAAATTGGAAGATCAAGAATATGATTTAGAGCCATAAGAACAGCAATAAGTTCAGCAGTGAATATTGAACGATTTTTATCAATATAGTATGATCTTTCCGTTTTCAGTTCTGGTATAACGAAAGCTGAACCTGCTTGGCCATTGTCTAATAGTGAGCCATCTGTGTAGATCTGTAAATGATCACAGTATCTATTTTGAAGGTGTACTCGGACTTCCGTTGCCATAATATTCGGATTTTCATTCTTTTTAATGTCAGTATGATTAACATCAAAATGTGCTTTATTCATCTCCCAGATGGGGTATGGACTTACGGTCTTCTGTGTGTCTACGTCATCTGAATTAATTTCAGTATTTTGGAACAGGTTTGACACAAACGTGCCAAGATATGTTTTTAGCTCTTTTGGGGAAGTTGTTTTCGGATGTAATTTTTACTTCCTCTGATGTATAATTTTCAGTTGTTGAGCTTCTCAGTACGTATTTAGCACATGCGAGGTTTCGGTATTCATCTAAAGGTAGTACTCCTATTTCTTTGTATGTTCCGAGGGTCGATCCATGAAAAGGTACACCAAGGGCAAGTCTATATGCTTTACAGTCTATGCTTTGAAGTTTCTTTAGCAAATATTTTGGAGCATTGAAAAAGACTTCTTGTCCATAGGATAATTTGGATCGAATAAGTGATGATGATAAATGTTTCAAAATCGTTGTATCTTGTTCCGTAGTATTGTTTACTCACAATTTTGAGTAAGTTTAAAGATTTTCTTGCTTTTGTTAATATATATTCAATATGGCTATTCCAAGTTTGTTTTGAAGTAAGTCTCAATCCTAAAAACTTAACAGTATCTTTATACTGAATTGTCTCATTTTCAATCTTAAATGTTGGTAACTCTTCTGGGTTTGTACCATTGTTAAAAAGCATAATGTGTGTTTTTTCTGATGATAATGTAAGACCATTATCAGCAATATATCTATTTAATCTATCTATTTCTCTTTGGTATATTTTCTTGATATAATTTAAAGCCCTTTTGGATGTATTCCGTTTCATAGTTACATTCATCCACATACATATATCATCTGGGTATTGCACTAGGATCACATCATTTGATAAGTGTTTGGGTAAGTCGTTCAACAACATATTAAATAGAACAGGGGCAATAACAGAACCTTGGGGTAATCCCATGTGAAGAGTTTTAGGATTTGAGTACGTATTCCCGACCCATACCTGTATACTTCTTTCACTCAGGAAATCTTTGATATAATCATAGAGATGTCCTGAAAAGCCAACAGATTTCAGTTTAAAGAGTAACTTTGCATGCCAAACTTGATCATAGGCTTTCTTCACATCAAAAAAAAGTTGCAAGAACGTTTTTCCTTATAGCGAATTGTTGTTTTACATGTGTTGTAAGTTTTACCTAATTATCAATTGCAGATCTACCTCTCTGAAAGCCCGCTTGGTTAATTGGGATAATCTTATTTTTATGACAATAGTACATCAGCCTTCTCAAAATTATTCTTTCCATTAGTTTACCAGTATGAGATGTTAGTGCAATTGGCCTGTAGCTGCTCTTATCTGTTTTGCATTTTCCTTGTTTATGAACTGGTACCACAATAGACTGTTTCCATTGTGCTGGCATTAAACCATCAATCCAGCACTTTCGAAAAATCTCAAACAATAAAACAACAAAATTTTCTGGTAAATGTCTCAGCATCTCATTTGAGACTGCATGTGTGTGTGTGTGTGTTTGTGTGTATGTGTGTGGACCATCTGGAAAGTTTGCAAACTACAAAATAAAAAATATTCCATATATAATGTATCCTAAATCATCATACAGATTAAGTTGGCAGCTGCAGATCTGAAAAGGGGGTATGGGGTTGGGGGGTGGGGGCCTATATTAAAATTTTAAGTCAAATAGTTCTGCAGTGAAATGTAACATCGACCACAATGCAGACTTCTCACCTTTCATTTCCATTGTTACGGTTCTGGGAAAATAAGGACCCCAGGGCAACACAGATGTTGGCAAGGTCTCCGCAGACTTTCTGCTTCTTCTCGTGGCTGCGACTTCCATGTTCACTTTATATACATACATGTACAAGTGCACTTTTACATGCATAACCGTTTTTACCTGGCCATATAGGTAGCCATACTCTGTATTCAGAGGTTATCTCGAGCAGTCTTATAACTGATAGTTTCCTGTGGAATGCCAGTGCCAAGACTGGCAGAATGAGCCAAAGTGATGTCATGTTTGGGTGTTTTGGAATGAGTGGCATAGGAATAATGCCACTGAAGATGGTTAACTTAAAGATTAAAGGTCCCATTGCCTTTTACAACCATCAGAGCAGTGAATTCATATCCACTGTGTTAAGGGCTCACCACAGGAATCCCCTTCTACCACCATTTTAACCTTCCCCAACTGATGTCAGGTACCCAATGGCCATTCACACCTGGGTGGAAAGAAGAAAATAGGAGTAAAGTGCCTTTCCAAAAGGACACAATACCAGGCCAAAAACAAGGGTTTGAACCCTGACCACTGATGAACACTGGATCAGAGTCCAACGACTAACCAATTCTGTCAAGGCACCTTCTTACTGACCATGTGGCATCACAAAAAAGCAATGAACAAAGAAAACAAAAACCACAACACATGTGCACTACAGTTTAATTAATAATTAATTTGTGTGTTTAAGTCCATTTGGATTTTCATTCTCAATAAATGTGTGTTGTGTGTGTATGCGCCCATCAACTTTGTGCAGAGTTGGTTCAATTTCTTCAAGGTCCATAAATTAACTGAACCAGTGCAACTTGATGCTCAAAATTTGAGATGACCTACATCAGAACACTTGCTTTACAGAATTTTTTTCAGAATTTTTTCAGAATCAATTTTAATGTCAATTAAACCTGAACAAGGTTTATAAGACACACATGCAAAGTTACATTAAACCACGCACACACACAAAAATTACATGTTATATTAATATATTCTTTCAGCACTGTCATGCTCACTTGCAGATTTTTTTATTTTTTTTTTTTTTTACTTACTCTCCTGTTTTCGGAGTATCCACATGTGTATTTGTCTGTCACAAGAAGAACACTTTTTCTTCTTCTTCTTTTTTTTCTTCTTTTTTTTTTAAGTGCACTTTAGCTTAGGAAGCTGGGAAGAAACCTGTGTCATGTGTGGATAGTCTAGTCATGCTGAGTAACAGAGAGTAAGAGGCTGCATTCACGGAAAAAAATTAATACACAAAGGCTCACTTCGCTTTTTGAGACAACATACACATTGCTAACATTGTGTGTATCATGTGTGTTGAGTGTAAATATACACATGGTACATTACTACATAGTGCCTGTACTGTATGTCTCTGCATGTGGAAAAATTTAAGTTTGTTCACTTTTTTTTATGATACAACCAACATCAACATGCTAAGTGTGTGTGGCACGTATGCATACACATGGTGAACTGTGTATTTGCAAAAGAAAACATTACTCATTAAAAATTTTTCTAAGTTTTTCCATCTCCCTTTCCTTTAATTTTTTTTTCATGAGTCCATGACTCCATCAGCAGTATTTGTGTAATTGCACTGCAAAGGATGAATAAAATGACTTATAATGAATTATATCTGAAATGAATAATATGTTCCCTCTATCCGGTGTGAGTGTGTTTCTTTGGCTGCACCCAAGAGACAACTTTTATAATGAATTATATCTGAAATGAATAATATGTTCCCTCTATCCAGTGTGAGTGTGTTTCTTTGGCTGCACCCAAGAGACAACTTTTATAATGAATTATATCTGAAATGAATAATATGTTCCCTCTATCCGGTGTGAGTGTGTTTCTTTGGCTGCACCCAAGAGACAACTTTTATAATGAATTATATCTGAAATGAATAATATGTTCCCTCTATCCGGTGTGAGTGTGTTTCTTTGGCTGCACCCAAGAGACAACTTGGAATTATCTGATATCAGAATGACAAATATTCCTTTTTTTAATCTGATGCATACCTGTACCACTTGGATTCTTTTAGAAGATAAATTCATACCCCCTTTTGCGTGTCAGTCTTTCTTTTAAATAGGTGACTGTTCCATCTTTCTTGTTTTGTTATATTGTATTTATCATTCTTGTTTTGTTGGTTGTTTTTTTTGTTTTGTTTTTTTTTTTTGTTTTTTTTTTTTTTTTTTTCACTTTTATTCTTATAAACAAAGAATTTGATTGTCAAGAGAATTAAAGCTGTTTTCCTCTTTGCGTCAATGATGTATATGTGTGGTGATGGTGGTGGTTGCATTGACTGGCACAATGCATGTCATGCACAAGTACCCTGACAAAACATACTTCTCAAAGTGCGACAATATGGCAATATCCACATTTCTTCCCCTCCACACTCCTCTGTGGAGCTGACTTTGTGAACATCTACGCTTTGTTGTGAACACTACTCATTCCATCTTGAGGAAAAAAATTGTGGATATTGCCGACAATACAATTCCTGTTAGTGTTATCTTCATGAATGCAGAATATTAAAAGGAATCCCTGTCATTAGTGTTAGTACTGTTACTGTTAGTGTTCCTAACATTATTTCATAAATTAAAATACATTTATAATATATATATATATATCTCCCATATATATATATATAGAAAGAGAGAGAGAGAGAGAGAAGGAGGGAGGTTGGTACAACAAATCTTGCATAAACGCATTAAGCCATGCCATGAAAAAAATAAATAATAACATCACCGTGCACGGTACTGAATGTCGTATTTGTCAGAACCGGATGCCTTGTTTTGCTCTGCTTGGGAACTGGTTGTGTATGACCTAAGTCCAATGCTTTATAAATCACTCGTTTTCGAAATCCATACATCCTCCATCACGCAAAATTATGCGGAAGTGAAATGATGTAGTTACCTACGTTTCACCCAAACGACGACGACGAAGTTACGTTAATTTGTGAGGAATTTTCCTTTTTAAGACACTGAACCTCCGTTAAGCATTCCGCTCATAGTAAACGGCCTCTGCGCACGACGGAAATCAAAAGGGAAACGTGACCAACCGGGGAGTATGGCGAATGGAAAATATCCATGAAAGCTGGTTGAATGCAGGATATTTGTTTTCATGCCTTCTTTTCAGATTCCGTTTTGTGTCACTTGAATCAAAGAAGGCAAGTAATCTTGCAAATGTTATATGTTTTTGCTACAGTAACAAAAAGAAAAAAGAAAAAAAAGTCCTGACTTTGGCGAAGTATCAGCCCACACCAGAACGCGCGAAAAAAAAAAAAAAAAAAAATCACTGTGAGTGTGATACAGGTGTCTTTGAAAACGGTATGCATGGTTCACCTGCTTGCAAATTATTAGTCAAGCTCGACCAACAAATGTTTACTACAAGGTCGCCATAGCCAGCCTGCACAACACATTTGGTTGAGTGCCTAGCTCGCATTGATTCAAAAACTTGTGAGTTCGAATCCAGGGTGCAACATTAATGGATATCCAGGGTACCCATCAGATGTCACAGGAACTGGGCTTGCCCACCTTCCCATTTTGTGGTTCTGTACTGCTATTAGGCCCTTTAAATCACTGGTTGTCTCCATCCTATATGGATCTGAGACATGGGCACTGCTGATGTATGCTGAAAGAAGAATCAAAGTCTTTTTAACCAGTGCCAGAAGAAACTGCTTAACATCTCATGCACTGATGCAGAGAGCTTAAGGTGAACTTAACTGCATGAGGAGCTTGGTCAAGACACATGCTGGCCTCCAAGAACCCATTTCGTGAACTATTAAATGATGAGCTGGCTTGGTTTAGACACATCACTAGATGACATCCTCTCAAAAGCCATCCATGGCACTGTGGAAAGAGGATAGAAACGCAGGCAACAATGCAAGAGCAGTTCTGACAAAATCAAGGACTGGACAGATCACTTTCCCGGATCTTCTCATGATCACTGCCAACAGAACAGCATAGAGGAGGTCATCTGTTTCTTCAGCCCTCATGTCCCCCCAATGACTCCGAAGTAGAGGGACTAATATTAGTAATAATAATGATAATGAGTAGGCAGGGTTCAGCCTTGCCTAACGCCTTCTTGAAGGGGAACAAGCATTGCACTTGGTAACGACTTCCAGCCCCTCTCTTTCAGTTTCACAGCAACATACATGTCATGGTTTGCCTGGAAGGAGAAACATCAGATCCTTTAATTGGTCAATATGATAAAGTAAGGTTGTGTCATAACCTCCATGTTATTCACCTTGTCTTCATACTGTTCAAGTTCTGTGTCTCTGGCACATTCATAATAGTTTACCAGAACTCCAGATTACATGCTCATCAAGATTTACAATATGGCTGGTCTACTTACGTCAGCTGCATACTCTTCAGACAAATGCTGCACTTGACCCTCACAAATATACAGAACTTCCAGTGTCAAGGCCTCCAATGTTTGATCGATTAGTCAAGGCTTGCTGGGGTTTCTGATAGACCACCACCTTTAAGTTTGATACTTTGAGAAGAGAGAGGTCTTGGGCCAGGACATCAACACACCTTCCATCTCTGTTGATGTGTCCACTCTTGAGATTGATGACATAGATCTTCAGATAATTGGCTCCATCAGCAGCAGTAATCTGTCCCTCGGTTCAAAGGAAGTGAGATCAGTCCCAGAATTGGAAAGGCTGCCACCATCATGGGAAAGTTCAACAGGAGAACATGGCAAAACAAAATCTTCACAGAATGAACTAAACTGAAGGTCTACCAGGCATCCATACTGAGCACTTTGTATGCTGGGCACAATCCACTTCACATACACTTCTTGGGTCTAATAGACATCATCAGACAGGTTCAGAAAACAAAGACACTGAGGAGGGCAAGGTTCATGAGCCTGTCAGTCCTCAGCCAACAGGATCCAATGGACTGAGAAATGATAACTTCCAAAAGTGAAAAAGACATTGATCAACAACCAACTTGACTGAATCTCAAGATACTGGACGTCCGTGCTTGGTTTCAGAGATGTATGCTGAAGGAACATAAACTCAGCTGCCATCAATTGATACTTTATCTTAAGAAACATTGCCAAATACCATCTTTGTTGGAGAGAAACTGAAAGAATGGAAGCAGATTAATAACACAGCTGACTGGAAAAAAGGCAATGGAGAAGGCATGGTGATCCAGCTCCATTTTGTCAATAAAACATGAAATAAAAAAGAACATAGATTGCCTGTGGTATGTGTCCTGGGAGAATGTGTGAAAACTTCCTATTTCTTCATGAACAGGTCTACTGGGTCAGCTCTGACCCAGTCTGTCTGTCTGTTTTCTCTTTCTCTCTCCCTCTCTCTGTCTCTTTCTCTTCACTCTTGGCTGTAACATATCATTGAAATTGAAGGATATAAATTTAACTTTTTGTTTCAGGCAGGACAGCATGTGGTGTCCATGATGCATTGGGAGCACTACCACTGTACCAGAGAAAGTTTGCAAACACAGTGTGCCTGTGAGTTTACTGTGATGACTTTATTAGTAAATACATCTTTTGATTGGAGGTTTTGAGGGACGGAGGTTGTGCCAGTCACCATGAATACTGTTGTGAAGATAGAGATTGAGGGAGTACCAGAGGTGACAGAGAATGATGTCTACTTGGACATTGATGGAGCAGCGGAGGAGTGCATGCAGGTGGGAAATGAGGACAAAAAGCCTCCTCTGACCACCATAAAACAAGAGAGACTTTCCCCAATACACTGGCAGTGGAATCCAAATCTACACACCTCCAGTACAGATCACGATGCGGTCTACAATCCAGTAACCAAGAAAAAGAAAGTGCAGACTGGTGGCAGTGATGATGAAGAAGTTGATGTGGACACACCATACTGTGGAACACTTAGGGGACAGACTCAAGCCAGGACTGAGGCCAGGGGTAATCATCTTACCCCACTACCAGGATTGCTGAGGTTGGCTGAATTCTCAAGTCTGCTGGGCTCCAGATATACAGCTCAGAACAAAAAACCAGGCCATGCAAAGGCATTGGAAAAATCACAGAGGTCACAAAAAAGGTCAGCATCCAAGAAAACAGGTGCTGGCAAGAAATCAACTGCAAGGAGGTCCAACAGCAGAATGGTGTCGAATGTCGCCAAAAAATCAACAACCAAGCAGTCAGTATTATCTCAAAAGCTTAACAGTAATCCTCCATCAGATGTCATCAAGAAGACAACTGCCGAACCATTGAATCCTGTTGCAACTGTAAGAGAACAAAATAATAATGCTTTTTCAGGCATCAGTAAATTAACAAGCAGACAGTCATTGCCTGATGTAAAGAAGCCGAACCAGAACAGCTCTTTGAATGTTGCAAGAAAGTCAACTAGCAAACAAGCAAACTCTTCTGTAAGTGTTTCCAACATGTATGCTCTGACTGCTAAATCAGTCAGGACAACGGCTAACCCAGTGCAGCTTAGCTCTGGCAAGTCACAAGATACATCAGGTCAGAGTGTAGAGCATCACAACATTGAACCTGAGAGCAATGGGTTGGACAGAATTCACTCTAATGAACCACCTGCTCCCTGTCCCAATATTGTAAATAGTTTTGAAAAACCACATTCAGACTTGACACTTGAGACTGCTGAAAAATCCACACCTCTTGCCCACAGTCATAGTAAAGAAGTATCCTCTGCCCATGGTCTCAATAAAGGAGTGTTGCAAAAGGAGCAAAAAACAATGTTTGACTTTGTAGAGAAAAGTGCCAAGAAGATTAAATGTCCAGTATGTTGTGTTGAAATTGTTCAATGGAGTTTGAGAGGTCACCTGAAAACTGTGCATGATTTACCACTGAGGACTTGCACAAAATGCAGTATTGGTTTCACTGATCTGGACCAGTACAGTGAACATTATGCATTTCATTTACAACAGGAGGAGAATCAAATTGCAAGCATTCTGAGGTCATCTTATGTTCGGCAGCGATTGACAAGAAAACAAAGACAGATCATCAGAAAGGGAAAACAGACACCAGAAGCTGTCATACATAAAAACCCAGTGTCTTCTTTGCAAAGAAATAAACTTTCCCCCTTGAAAAGACCACAACATCGCAGCGTAACATCTCGTTCATTGTCTGAAAAGCCCTTTTTGTTTGGGAAAAGTCCTCAGAAGAAAATACTAGAGACTCTAAAAACCAGAAGGGAAACTTCAAGCGACAGGAGACAGCTTGGAACCTCATCCCTTTGCAACAGTTCTGATAAGAGGAAGTCAGAAGAAAAGGAAGATAAGTCGTGTTCTCATCTGTCTGAACCATCATCCGTTTTGGATCTTGCAGAACCATCTTCGCCATCTCTCCCATTTGAAGACTTCTCTGTTGATCTGGAAGATGACAGAACTGACTTACAAAAAAGATGCAGATCAAGATCAGCTTCTCCCAGTCCTTTTCTGCATACTCCACCATCAAAGAGGCAGAGGCTTGAGGAGTGTCCTGCTGACAGAGATATTGTTTCTGGCAACATCCGTGCAGAGGTAAGTATTTTTGTTTCTTCAGTTTAGGAATAAAGACAGACTGAAATGGACCTGCATATTGATTACATACTTCATGTGATTGCTTATAAATATCGGGAAGGTGGTGGAGGGAGATGAAAGTGGTGATCTGTGGAAAGACAGGAGACTCGGATTGATGCAATGCTGTTGTTTGGCGTTCCCTTTTTTCCATTGTTATTGATCTTGTAATGTACTTACAGATCAGCACTTTAAAATGTGGCATATATACTATTGGTCAGAGTACCCATTTTGTAATCAAGCAGTACAAAGTTCCATTGGCAGGTTGCAAAAGCAATCCTATTTGGAGGAGGCGCTAAGTTTGCTTATGCTCAGTAGATTTCTTTCAAAGTCCTTGTACAGTTATAGACTTAAGAAAACTGTTACTCAGTTTCTGCAGAGCAAACTTAGTGCTTCCTGTTCCACATAATTATTGGTTCCAGTGTTCAGCTTATGCATGAGTTGGGATCGATCTGATATGTCACCCCTCCATTGCTGGCATTATGCCTTGTGGAACTGTGTACCTTTCTGATTTCTGCTCCATAGGAAAACAATTGAATGAATGTTAGATCTTGTGTGCACAGAGCACATGGTTTAAAGAAAATGGCAACAAGGATATGCCAAGGATGCGTAGTTAAGAGCAGTCTGTCTGAATTGGCACAGAAAAGTTACATGTCCTCATGGTGACTTAACATGATAGACCTCTCCCTATTGATCAAAACATGAGTCTTAATCTGAGTCTGATGGGAAATTCTGTCAATGACTTGATCAAAGGGAGAGAAATACTGTAGTGTCACTCCAAAGTAAGGGAGGAAAACCTTGTGTTCTGTCTTGGTCAACACTTTCAGACATGAGCTGTTGAGTGAATCAGTTATGTGACTGGTCATAAACAGTATATCTGCTAAATGCTAGGTTAGAGGTTAAGGTCAAAGTAAAAAAATGGCATATTATTTTGGGGGGAAAAAAGATTGCATATAATAGAAAAGAAAAAAAATGAAGCCAGAAAAATAAGATGTTGCACCCAGTTTTAATCAAACTTTGTTGCTAGTATTTTGGTAATTGTAGGGATGAAACCCTTTTTGAGGGTCAAAGCCAGGTCTCTACTTGGAATTAATTAAGAATTAGGAGTTATATATGTATTTGACTTAGACTTGGAGCTTACATTTTTTAATCCAGCTTTTTATCAAACCAGGTACAGTGATTGATTGTGACAAAAACATGATAAAGTGATTAACCCTATCAAAATTGGAGGTCAGAAGTTTGGGTTACATCAGTGGGATCAAGGAATTATTTAATGTATACAGCTATACCGTATAGCCTCTGAAATATGTCATCTGGATCACTGGTATTTTTCTCACTCAACTGGAAATCAAAATCAATCCCTCCTTTAACAACCACACCCACTGACCCAGGCTGTTCTGTCACAGTCCCATGATCTGCAATCCCCAGAGAGCTATCAGTTCAGTGTCAGGTTGTCCTGTGGTCCTCCACCTGTGGAGATCCTGCGCTGCTGCAGAGTTGAGTTCAGGTTTCTGGTTTTCAGTGGCGCCTGTTCTGTTCTTCCATTGTGCAAATTTCAGCATGTCACAATCACAGTGGTAGTATGCATCCTGAAGATGGCATTCATTGCTTGGTCACAGAGCCATAAGTAGTCAGCAGCCCTCTGGATTGGAGACCATCTTCACATCTTTCCAAATCAAAGAAGAGACCCCCATAAATAGGCAGATGCCCAAGAGTTTCCCTTTTGTTCTTGGTGTATTATACTAGTTTATACTATGCACCGTTTCATTTTTTTTTAACTTGTGCTGATGTGTGGAAACAATTTTCAGTTTGTCTAAAAAGTGACCCTGCCACAGTTGGGTGTGTGTGTGTGTGTGTGTGTGCATACTGTATGTGCACACATCCGTGACAGACTTGAATGTTTGTATTTTCTTAATCTTAGCCACTTTGTTAAGCATGTTGGTGTACACTGCTGGTCAGGCATCTGCTTAGCAGATGTGGTGTAGCATATGGATTTGTCTGAATGCAGTGACACATCCTTGAGTAACTGAACTGAACCGAGTGTAGCCACTATTACTACTACTGGTACTGATACTTCTGATTATGTATACATATATGATAGTTGTGTCCGACTTCAACCATCAGAACAGCAGAGGAGGCAACTCCTGTCCCAACTATCTGGGCTAGAATTTTATTATAGTGGAGAGTGTCTTACCCAAGTTACGTCCTCACTCTCTTGGCCAAGAGGGTTTTAGGACAGTGGGTGTTGGGATGGTCCCAAAGGCCAACTAGCCCCCACGGCTGCAGCACTAAGAGTCAGTGCAAAATTGCCTCCCATTGCAGTGGAGAAACCATTGATCATAGTTCATACAGCTCTCACTTTGCTGTTGACCCAACTGTAAACTGATGCCAGTCTTTGATGACATAAGTGTTCTGGTGGACTTTAAAACATACTTATAAATACAAGTTATAGTTATACTCTGTAGGAACCAGGGTTGGTAAAAATGGTATGTCCACACAGGGAAATCTGTTGTGACAGAAGTAATACAATTCAATGCAGTGTATGAAAAGGAACAGGCAACACTTAGGTAATCATAGTGACTCAGCTGCAGCAGGTGGGCTCATGGAGATCTAACTTGATTATTTGACAGAACTATACTTTTGCTGAAGGAACAGGTGTGGTTGCAGCTGACTTGGGGATTCTCATTCGGGAAGAGTAGTAATGGTAGCCCATTTAGGATGAGTTGTAGCCCATTATTCACCCACAACTTATAAATTGTTTTCTTATTCCAGGGCATGACACACATACATGTGTATTTTAATTATCTAGATAGATTCAACCATAACGCATTGAAAAATTCTTTTTTCCCCTGCAGGCAAAAGTGTCCCTGGTGCCACTGGAGGCAGCGTGCCAGCCTTTCAACTGCAAGACCTGCTTGAAAGCTTTCTATACTGCCCTTGCTTGTCCAGGGTCATTTCGACAGTATTTTCAGCACAGATCACATGCTTATAAACCTTCAAAGGGATCAGCACATTCTAACCTGCTGAGTTTGAACCAGGAAACATCTGGTGCCTGCAAACCTACTACAGGATCAGTGTGTTCCAGCCTGCCGAGTTTGAACCAAGAAACACCTTCTTCTGTCACTTCAGAGGAAGATTTATGTGAAGAAACTGATGCCTTTGATAAAGATGAAGAGGATGAAGCAGTTTATGTTTCTCCTCCAAGTGTGTCACCTGGAGTTAGACCAGAGGTGGTTCAGGACAGTATTCAAGTTTCTTCAGGGAAAGATCATGGTGAAACAAGTAATTATGAATGTGAAGTTTGTCATAAACGTTTCCAGTTTCATTCGGAACTGTTGAGGCACCATCCATATCATTCATATCAGTTTGCATGTGGATTTTGTCGAAAAGCATACCAGCAGAAAGCAGACCTGTTTGATCACTTTGAGATTGTGCATGGAGGTAAAATGCGGTTCAGGTGCAAATATTGTGAGAGGAGATTTGAAGATCTTGTGCACTTTCAGACGCACATCAAAGTGCACAAGGATGGAACAGTTGTGAGGTGCACAGTGTGCAACAAGAAATTCAGCTGTTCAAGTCAGATGTTGCTGCATTTGAAAAACAGCCATGGCCCTTGTGAAGTATGTGGCAAAAAATTTCTTCAGGAAAAAGAGTTTGTGAAGCACATGAAAATGGCCCATGTGAAACAGCCCAGACAGGTGGGGCCAAAACGGTTGTACTGCATATTGTGTGCAAGGGCTTTCCAAACTGTGCAGGGGTTTTTGTCACACAAGAGGCGTCACCTCAGTGTTGCATCAACATCACTGTATGCTCGTACTGTCAGGACAAACAGAGCTGTTCCACCGTCAAGTGTTGCTGCTCCTCAGAATTCAGCTGCTGCCTCGAAAGAAGTGAACACATCTGTTAGAACTATGCGGGAAAGAAGTGCGGTAGTGCGACCAGACACAAGAGCTTCAACATCTAAGCCTTCACCTGCAAACAAGAAGGAAAGTAAAGTTCCAATTTCTAAGCGCAGGAGCTTGGATTCCAGACCCAAATCTAATTCTCTGAAGTGCAAAGTGTGTCACAAACTAATGCATTCACTTACCAGTTTGAAGAGCCATTATAGCCATGCTCACAATGGTGTACCCCTTCCAAAGTCCTGCAAAGTTGGAAGCCTTCACCAGTGCCCAAAATGTGACAAACATTTCTTTTTCCAAACCAGTGTTTTTCGCCATATTCAGCGTGCTCATGGCAAAGGTATAGGTCAGACTAAACAAGATCTCAGAAAAGAGAAGCCATGTGCACAGAAGTGTACAAAATGTGGTAAAACCTTTGGCACCAGATGTGGGAAAGCGTACCTGGCTCACACTCAGTTCTGCCATGCCAAACAGCCACACAGTGGGCATGGCAGTAGGAAAGATCAACCCTCACAGTTGAAGTGCGTACTTTGCGAAAAACATTTCATTTTGGAGAAAAACCTGAAAAGACATATGATTATCTCTCATCGTTTGACAAAGAATGAAATGTCTGACAATATGAAACACAAAAAAATTGTGAAACCAGAATGCAAGACAGAAAATCCTCAGTTGTATTTGTGTAGAATTTGCAATGAGTGTTTCACAACAAAAAAATCACACAAACTCCATCAGTTCAACAGGCATAGTGGGAAATCAAATTTGTCTCAGTGCAGATTTTGCAGGAAAACATTCACAAGAAATGACAATTTACTTTCCCACATCAAAACACAACATCAGGGAAAATTGCCATTTTTATGCAGAGGGTGTAATCAAGAGTTCAACACATCAAAAGCTATCTTTCTGCATGCGTGTCAAGGTGACATTTCAAAATATTGCGAACAAGAAGAGGCAAAGTCTTGCCAGGATCTGACTGAAACTAGCCAGACTGAAAGTCCAGAATACCGCTACAGGTGTGCTACATGCAACATTGGCTTTTACATTGCTCGTGAGTGGACAAAACACATGCAGAAACACTTTGACAGTGACAAGAAGGACTCTGTTGAAATTTGCCAGGACAGTGATATAGATGAAGAGTTCAAGGTGGACAGTGTTAACATTTCAGATCGGGAAGCAACACACCCCATATACTCAGATAACGAGGCAGTTTTCCTGGCAGAGGGAGTGTCATCTGACGATGAGCAGCTGAAAACAGGTGATATCTGTGAAGGCAGTCAGTCTGCAGACAGTATGAAAACCAGCCATGATCTTGCACAGCAGAGTGCAGCTGGAAATTTGATTGAAGAAAAGGAAAGCAAACCAGGGCATAGTAAAGGAACTGGATTGTCCAGTGAGTCTCAGAATAACCAGAGTGATGTGGCAGGTACTCTGGCACTCGACACAGCAGACAAAAAGGATAACAGCAGCATTGCTTTTGAAAGCCAAGTGGTGCATCCTTATTTGGAAACGCAAGATGAGCTGTCACTGCATGCCTTTGAGAAGCTGTATGAAGATGCATGGAATTCAGAATATGCTGCAGACACAAAGGGGTCTTCCACACCAGCAGAAGGAATTGTCAGAGGAGGAGAAATAGATTGTGGAAATACTGTTCACAGCAAGCCTGATGCTAGTCCAGCAGTTTGTGTTCATATGGACAAAGATCAGAATAAAGAAGAGAGAGGAGATACATCGGATGGTAGATTCCAGAGTGTCAGAGAAAGTTTACCTCCAAAAGAACCTGGCTCAGGTACAGAGAAAGAAATCCAAAATATAGAGGCTTCAAGTTATGAAGAGCTTGTGCATCAAACTCAGTTGTTGCTAGACAAAACAGTTGGAGAACAGTCATTAGAAAACTTTGAAGCTAAAGAGTTGATCAGCAAGGCTCGGAAGGATGCGGAAGAGAGTTTGGAAGAAAAGTTTGCAATTGCAGAAGAAATCATCAGTATGCATGAAGGCACAGCTGCAGTGGTGGATCACCAAAATAAAGAGCAAGTGCATATCAATAACATATTGAGTGCAGAATATGAGACAAGTACAAGTTCTGATACCCCATCATTGGACACTGGTTTTACTTTCCAGATTTGTAAGAAAATGTTTGTAGATAAATTCCGTTTGAATGTGCACAAATGTGATATTGCTGAGTGGAATACAAGTTGTGCAACAGTCAGTCCAGAGCTCACCCAAACTACAAATGAAAACTCATCAGATCTTTCAGAGAAGGCAGTTGGGTTGAATAGCAGAAACTGTAAAATGGATCAGTCAACTGAAAGTGAAAAGCACCAGCACTTCAGAGAACAGTGCACTACTCAAAGCCCCAGCAAAACTGGAGCAAATGGCTGTCATGAATCAGAACATGTGTGTCAAACAGAAGTTACAGGGACTACAGAATTAGCCAGAACACCCATAGACAGTTCATTTGAGATCCACCAAAGCCAGGCAGACAACACCAGTGATGTTGCTAAATCTGACTCCATTCAGACACATGCTTGTGTAAGTATGAAAGGGAAAGATCAGAGTCTGTCTTTGGAAAAAGAAACCCAAAATATCAAAATGTGTGATACAGACGCTGAAGATCAAACAGCAAAGGAACATGGAATTACAGGAGATATACAGCAGAAAACAGAAGGCTACAAAGAGCTCCAAGGCCAGAAAAGACTTGTGAACAGTTACATGCAGAAGTGTGTCACAGTGTTGAGGAACAGATTAGCATTGAAAGATGATGCAAAACTGCTTAGAAAAGGGGAGAAGAGGCAAACCATGCAAGATGGTGCTGGTGTGCAGGAGGCACAAGAAATGTCTGGCAGTGAGAACGGCTCAGCTACAATTAAACAAGGGAACACAAGCTCTGTAGATGGTGTCAGACTAACAGGAACAAAGTATGAATCAACAAAACATAATATTTTTGATATTATATCTTCAGAAAATTGTGTGCGGTGCCCGGAATGTGAACAATCATGCAAAGATGAAGATGATTTGAACCTGCATGTTTGTGGAACATATGGTTCTAAGGAACAAAAAGATGCCCACACATCAGTGTCCAGTACAGAATTTTCTGCTAAACTGGCCAGTGATGATTCATTCCAACATGCTCATTTGTGTAGACAAAAAGATGTGAAACTGAATGAAAACACTGGTATGAGCCATGTCCCAGCTTACAACTCGCATTATCAGACTGTCAGTATCTACAAAGAGCAAGCATATGAAAATGTGGACAGCACATTATCGATTGCTCATGATAATCTTCCTTCAGATGATCTGAACACTGATGGCGACATTGATAGCCATGATAGTCAGAATCATGTGGACCAAACCTCCGGTGGTCAAACTGCAGACTTTAGTATGGATCCGTTGAAGGAGTCGTTTGTAAATCAGAATGACCATGTGCCTGCAAGATCAAGCAGGTCATCACAAAAAGAAAGAAACTGTGTGGGGAAAAAAGAGCAGGACAAAATATATAACAATGATAATGGTAGCACATGTCAGAATAAAGACTGCAAAGATCACCTGGATGATGATGATGATGATGGCAAGCACCTCAACTTGTCACTGGAAGTGCGGGAAAATAATCCGAGATTGTGTGTCCTAACAGGTAGCAAGGATTCAGAATGTAGACTGACAGAAGATGAAGCCTTAGAGTCTGCTGAAAAGAAGGGTGATCCTTCACTTTCTGCAGTCATACCTGACGATGAAGACACCCAGGGTACACCAGAAGGGGAGCCAAGAACGATGATTCATGAAAACATGGATGTGTTTTCCTCCAGGAGCAGCAGAATGTTAGAAGACAAGCGTGAGCAAAGACTGAATATTTTTGACATGTTGTCATCAAACTCTGTGACCTGCCCAGTCTGTGACAGTCCATACACAGATGAGCATTTACACTTAGACTGTCAAGGAATGTCAACAGAACAGAACTTACTTCTTTCATCAGCAGCACTTGAACAGGAAATGACTTGTAAGGAGGCATCTCTTACTGAAGAGGCATTCATTTCAGACAAGAGTGAAAGTAATGGTCAACAGTTAGGCCCTGCAGACCACAGAAACGATGGAGAGTGGGTTGAGAACAGTACGCAACATCAGAGACAGAATGACTTGGGTGAATATCTGCCTGTGGGTTTGTATATCAGGAAGCATTGCACTGAAAACCACCAGAAGCAGGAACACACAAAGGACCCAGTGCTGTGTGATTCTCTTCCTTCAGAAAACAGTGTGCCTGAAAAAGTTCCAGTGGCCACTGTTGAAAAGCAGAATGGACATTTTTTAAGTGAGACTGCTGCTTCGCAAGGTCCCCATGCAGAAAGCTCTGCAACAGAATTCACACCCAAAATAAATGTGAATAAAATGGCTGATAAAAGGCAACTGACATCTGGAATAAACACACATTATACTTATAGTCCAGCTACAGTACATAATACAGACATTGTAACAGATGAACGTAAAATTATGACAAGATTCATGGCATCCAAACTGAATCCAAAACTCAAGAAAGGCAGTGAGGGTCAGAAGGAAACTAGGGACAGTGTTAAAACCGTTAGCCAACCTGAAGAATCAGGTGTGGTGGTTGGCAAGGTGCAGCAAGATTGTACTGACCATGGACCTTATGGTGTGGGGAGGAAGCCTCATGAAAATACAACACGAGAAAGTGTGCAGAGTTTCATGAGAAGACTTGTGCGCAAAGTATCACTGGAACAGGATAAGAAATCAAGAGGAAATGAAAAAGAACCTGAATGTATTCACGAAGATGCAGAGAGACACACACAAGATGCTATGGAAGGGACACTAGAAAAAAGTATACACACTGAGGAAAAGCAAACTGAGACATGCAACACAAAGCGCAGAAGCAGCCAGGATGGTGATGAATATGGGAAACAAGACACAAGATCCAATATATTTGATATCCTGTCACTGGACAATGTTACAACTTCTCAGGTCAGTGAGGAAGAATGCGGCAACAAAGATACTGAGGAATTGCAACACATTTGCAGCATGCCATCAAAGCAGAATATTAACCATCCCCCTCTATCCACTGTGGACTGCTCATCACAACCAAGAGAGATGAAAGAGGAGACATCAGACTTTGCCGGTCAGCCAGGTGCCTCAAATTACAGTGACCATAACGCCCATCACCATGCACAGGGTGACTGCAGTCAGAACATGGAGGATGTGAACAACACATCTGTCCAGTTTCTGGCTGCATGTACTTCTGATAACCAGACAGAAACTGAGCTCAGGAAACAGCTAACAGAGCTCCTGCTGAATAGCCAACAAAGTACCTCTTCAGCTGATCACATGTCAGACTCTGCGACACACATCTGTGATTCAAGTGTTAATAGTGGACATGGTGTTGCCCAGTGCTCGGGACGGAATGGTAGTGCTCTGTCAAGAAACAGCAGTAGCCGGTTAAATGGACCATTTGAATACCTTGATGAATATGTGACTGGTTCAGGTTTCAGTGTGAGACAGCTACAGCAGACACTAGGCTTGAACAGCTGCAAGGACAGTGAAAAACATACCACAAATCACCTGGACACTAGCACCTCCAAACAGCCATCAGCTCATGAAATAGAAACATTAGTACAAAATGAGTGTTTATCCAGCAGATCTGACCAGCAGAAGGAAGCTCATGAAAATCAGGGCAGAAACGGTGTGCAAAGATACGTCCAGAATTTGCGGAAGATGTTGAAGCTTGATGAGGGTTTGCTGTCCACAAAGAAGGGAACTAAACATGGTGATACTGCAGAACATTCAGAGGGGCAGTTTGAGCACAGTCCCCAGGATGAGAACCTGAGTCAGGGTGCAGATGACAATCAAACAGCTTCTGTTAGAAGCAGAAAGAGTGGTTCCTCGAAAGCGAACAGAAAAGCGGAAGCAGCTGCACTGCCTACCACTGAGAAAAGACTGAACATCTTTGATGTCTTGTCAGACAATAATGTGTCCTAGTGACAACAGACAACACCAGTTGTATGTTGTTAACCCCTTTACACAAGAATTGAATGTTTGTGTCAAATGTGAAAACAGTGGTACATATTTCATGCATTTCACTTGCTAGAGAAGCACACATATAGGGGATAGAACCACTGAATGGATTTTCTGTTCAGATAGACTTGAATTATTTATTGATATTCTGTTGAATCAGGCATACTTTCTGGTTAAATTGTAGTGGTATGTATGAAAGGGTTGGGTTGGAGCTATCTTTGAAAATTTGTTAACAAGAATTTCTAGATCATTTGCCTATGCAGACATGAAAGAATTCAGCAGTAGGCAGTATACATTGAACTGTGTATTTAACATTGTTGCAGATCAGTTTAAAAAAAAAAAAAAAAAAAAGCAACAAAATGGACAAAATGGAATCCTCTGACAGACTCTTAATCTCCACGCTTTTCAGAACCTGTTCATTTTTATGTTTAGAGAATTGTATAATAATCTTGTAAGACTAGAATTAGTAGAAAGGTTTGGGTAGTGTATCAGGAAAAAATTTGACAAATTTATGGTTTGTCTTTTTGGATTGGTGATATTAGACAAACAACATGTGTGTGCAGCCAACTGAATACATTTCAGTTGACTTGAATATTTGAGTGTAACAAAGAAGGTAAAAGACTCTTCATGTAACACTGTAGGAGCACAAAAATATTCCATAATTGAATGATTTTGTCTCTGTCATTGTTGTTATAAATGGTGCTGTTATCAAGTAAACTGTTGGAACATATTTGGTGTGGCATTATTTTGACTTCTCAGAATTCCAAAACCTGTTCATGTTCTCTGCAGAACACAGGAGTACTGCCCTGGTTTATTATTTTTAACTCCAGTTTGTTGATTCATGTGTGTAGTCAAAGTGAGTTGATGTTATGACCCAGGGTCTGTGCATGTATCTGTTGTAAACTTTTTCAGCTACTGCAAGTGGCTTACAGACCTAAACTTAGTAGGTATGAATATAAAAGACCTTTAAAGTTATCTGCATGCTTTGTGAAGATTTGGTTAGCAGGGTTAGATGTCAGAGTTCAAGGTGAAAACACTGTGAAATGGAAAGATGTGGAACCTGGTTTTGGACTGAATGTTCAAAGATAAAGGTCACATCAGGGTTGATGTCTTTTGGCTGTGGTCAGATACATGTTTTATTGAATATTTCCCCTTTAGTCACAAATTATCAGCTGTTCATTATATTGCTCGGAATGTCTGTTGTTAGTTGTTGTTTTTTGTTTTGTTTTTTAATAATGTTTTTAGAGGTTGTGTAAGGGAAATGCAATACACAGTTTTCTTTAGACATTGTATGTGCATTGTAATTGTCATGTTTTTAGTACTTATGTTTGACTTTCAGCTAAACAGTTATTTTCATCTGAGCAGAGTATACCAAGTGGAATTCTGCAGATATTAGATGAATGAATTTTCTTCAATGGGAGAAGGGGAAAAAGTGAAAACCTGTTGTCGTTTTTTAATTTATACATCCAGCCCACAGGGGCAGAGAAATAGTGTTGAATCAGAGTGAGCTCTGCTGATCAGCTGAAAGTTTTTTTGTTGTTTTTTTTTGTTTTTTTGTTGTTGTTTTTTGCTGCCCCATCATCTGCGCCGTTTCAGTGGCATTACACCCACGCCGCTCATTTAGATTCCCCCATACTCGGCCACACCCGGGTTCGTCCATCGCAGTCCCGGCGTCGGCAGTCCACAGGGAACCATCGATGTTAGGTCGCCTGGAGGCCACACACCAGAGGAGACCCTGCACTGCTGCTGAGTCACTTCGGTGGTGTTCAGTGGTGCCTGTTCTGTTTTTAACGTACTTAGGACACCACCTACTAAGCCCCCTACTAACGACAATAATGGCTTAGTCGCGGAGCCAGACTGAGTGAGCGTCTCTCCCAGAGTGGAGACCGCCACCACGTCCCTCAAACAACAGCCCCCCATGAATCCGCCAACACCGACGACATTGACAGGACTCCCCCCAAGCACGGAAGTGGAGGGGTATCGAAACAGAGGTCACCATGAGAGCAGGGCATGAAAGGTCACAGACTTTGAGACTATTTTGTTTATATTGATGACGATGAAGGAGAAGGAGGATGACGATGATGATGACGATGTTGCTATGGAAGTCAATTTTGGTTTGGGACTGCGTGACAAGGCTGTACTCTACGCTTCCTGTCATAATGATATCCCGGCGTTAACCAGGCCCGAGAGATACAGACACTTGAGTGTTGGTCTGGTAATTAGAGCAACACACCCAAAGACGCATCCTTGAAGTGGATGACACTCGACTGTGTGGTCCCATTCTCCCCATTTAAGCCCACAGCACACTCAACTCTGGGTAGGAGCCGGCCACGGGCCGAAAAACCCACCTCCGCTGGGATTCGAACCTGCGTCCTCCCAGCCGTCAGTCCGCGACGCTAACCACTTCGCCACGGCGGCTGGTGATCAGCTGAAAGTTACCAGAGAGCAGAGCAGGGTCTTCTGTGGTGGATATTTCCATTAGTTGTGCCACGGGCCATGCATGAAAAGATCCCTGTGGACTGTTGGTCCTTAGACGGATGGAATGAACTGGTTGTGGCTGTACTGTTGGCAAGTCAGTGAGTGTTGTCAGAGTGACACCCTCTTCAACAACCACAGGAGATGAGGCAGAAAAAAACTGTTTCATGACCTAAAAGTCTAGTCTGTTGCATGGCTTAGGACTGGGTAATATGTGTGAAGACAGCTTTGGTTTCATTAATATCCAGGTGATTTATGAGGATCCCTTTGGCGACAGCTTGTAAAAAAGATAATAATAATAATTATTATTAATTAATTAAAAATAAAATCACCCATGATGTTCAGATTATCATTTTGTTCAGCTGCAAGGAATTTAAAATGTCAGAGGTTGTGGGGGAAGCAGAAATACTAGAAATAGGGAAATGTTAAGAATCAGCGATTCATGTTATTGTGTTCCATCACAAACAAGAGAGGACTATTTGAAGTATCATGCAAGTGGATGGATTGTAAGTTGCAGGTCATTTGCAGCATGTGTTTTTAGAAGGAAATCATTTCTGTTGTGCATGATTGATTGGTGAAGCAGACCGCAGTGGTGTCACTCATAATTTGATTGGTCAGTTCCTGTTTTATTGTGTGTGTGTGTGTGTGTTATTTGCAAAGTGTGTGAGTTTTGATAAGGTTTTTTTTTTGGTGTTTTTTTGTGTGTTTTTTCTCAAGTGCATGTATTCAATTTTTAGAATGTTGGCCTTTGGTGATGATTTTATGTATGCGAAATTATAGTGAGATATGGTTCAGTTTGCAAGATGATGGTTTTTTGTTTTGTTTTTTAATTTTATTAGCTGATTGTTCTCACAAGACTATGGTTTTGAAGATGAGGTGTATTTGTTTCATAAATCCAAAATTGTGTTTCTGTGTGTGTTGGGGATAATCAGTTCTAGATTCAGCATCTCCTAGTCATAAATACATCTTCACAGGTGCTCAAAAAATGTGTGTTCACTTACATTGAAACCCAGAGAGTGAAGATGATTTTGTAATGTCAAAAATATACACAACTCTGAGAAAACTACATTCTTTGTAAATAATATTATAAACCCCCTCTGCATTGAAGTTGCCCCTATTGATATGTGAACTAAGCAAAGCTCCTTCCTTCCAGTGACTGCCACTGAAAACATGTGCTTGTACTTTTGGTATGCAACTGCGCAAGTGAATGTATGCACATGCACACAGGTATGTTGTGTTGTTCAGTGCCTAAGACTACTAACAGTAAATGCACTGTGCTTGTTGACTCTTGTTTACCAAATACCTGACCTGTGATTCAGCTAGTTGAATGAATGTAACCCATCAGGGTGTTTGCTGTTTCCCATGAGTTTGTGACTTGTGTTAGAGAAAGGTATAATACATTAGTGGTGGTGTGGACCAATTGATCAGTGTGAGAGAGAGAGACAGCTTTGCATGGTGGTGGACATGTGCTCATATGGGTTTCCCTCAGTGGCACTGGAAAGACCAACCTGGAGCAAGGCGCAGGTCATCCCGACTGTGCAGCAGTACACGTTGCCGGCGTTTTACACCCTTGTGTCCTTTGTATTGCGCCATTCCTGGTGCTGTGTTTTGACATGATCATACAGACGATCACCCAAGGTGCTGTTTCGACTAAAGACAGTGGTAGGCAACACACGCCACTAGCAAGTTAATGTCAACAGACTTCAGTGCAGTCCCTTGGCTGTTCCTGTGACTGTGCATGAATCTCATCAAGCACCTGTGGCATGAAGAGGACAGACGGGTGAGAGCACTCATTACCTGACCCATAAACTTTGATGAGCTGTTTCCAAGCACTTGTGATGGCTGTTTGACCGCATCTTGCCCTATAATGACAGGTTTTCAATAACAGCTGAAGAGTTGCCATATCCTGTATTAATTTTATTACCTTTTTAATCCTGTCAAAATCAGACAATGCTTGTATTATCCCCCAGTCTCTCCCTCCCCTCTCTTTTTAAAATCTGAAGTGACTGCGAAAGGTTAATCTACTGTGTCCACTGGTTTCTCTGCAATTGTTTAGTTATTAGTAAGCAAATATATATGTGAATATTGTTGTTTATTGCAGAATACTGTGGACATTTTTAATTTGTCTTCACATTGAACTTGAAATGCATCTTTCAAGATCTCATTCACCTGCATTTGCATTACTTGTTACCCCAATTCAATAGAAATAAGAAAAAAAAAAGGGTCAAAGTCTGTGTTAGCAGACTTCACTTGGGTTGGGGTGTATACGCATTCTGAACTTAAAAAGACCCCATGTCTGTCAGTCTCACTCGCTGTTGCTCTGTTAGCAATGCACATAGATAATGGTTTATCTCTGTACAATCATCACACCCGTGATTTGTCACTGTCTGTTGGCTGTTGATAACATTGTAAATATATAAGAGTTATGCATGCGTGTGAATGACTGGTGTGAAAGCGCTTAGATTTGTCTCTGCACAAGATTCAGCACTATATAAATACTATTATTATTATTATTTATATATCTTGTGTTTTCCATTTTATGAGCGTTCACGCTGTTGATTCCCCCATGGGATGCCAGGGTCTTTCAGTATAAATAGCATCCCCACCTTCTCGAAATTCTTTGCTAGAAATTTTCTTTTCTATTGGTTTCTTTATTTCTGCCCTTTTTCTTTTTCTTCCTTACTTCACTGTTTTCTCCTTTTTCTGCCTTCCCAGTCCATTCCTTTTTTTTGAGCAAACCTTGATCCTTTTTTCCCCACAGTCTATGATGTACTATATGTGCGGTTTTGGTCTGGTGACTAGGTAGTGAAATTGTCAACACTGAGATGGGCCCAAGCTGTCCATTCTGCAGTTTTATTTGCCAGTATGGCCATTAATTTTTTTTTTTTTTTTTTTTTTTTTTTTTTTTTTTTTGGTTTGGCTTTAAAGTTGTTGTTTTTTTTAAATCCTCATTTATGATTTTTTGATAAATTAAGCAGAAGGGCTGATGTCCTCTGCACGGTCTCGTCTCATTTTCCCTAAGTATCTAAATAGTTCAGATAATGAGTCATGAACTGTGTTTTGTGGGTTGGCCTTTGTGGGTTTTTTTTTTTTTTTGTAGATGTGACACTGACAGTTCTGTGTTGACACAGTTGAGCATTTGTATGGTTTGACTGTGCTGATATGGCTGTGTGTGGTCGGCTGGATTTTGAGCAACAATAAACTATGAACATTGATCATTTTGAAATGTATATTATGCCTTGGAACAATCTGCTTTATAACTAGATATAGTATTATATGTTCTGGGGTATCCTATTCTCAGTTTATGACAATCTAACCTTTGAATGAAAGGATACTTTCATCAGATCTTTTCCATTTGTTTCAACTGTTTCATATGTACAATGAAGTGTGAGCTGAAACAGCTGTTGCATTTGGTTCAATAACTAATTTCATAATTTACATTCATTTGCAGATAGTGGAATATGAAGTGTACATTATTATGGAACAACTTACATGTGTATAATATGTGACAGATCTCAACTCAATACAGTTAAGTTCTTTTGTCTTTTCAGTTCCCTGTTGTTTCAGTTATGGTGTCACTTTTACAAATTTGTTGTTTCTTTGGTTTCTGCCCACCGTTCATTGCATTTGAAAATTTTATTCTTTTCATTTGCTTCCTAAAGAATGCAGTGGATGTGATACATTCAAGCACGAGGGTGAAAGGTATAAAAAATTTTTATAAATCATTACTTCAATTGGCATTAGTGTGGTTAGTTTGTATGGATGTGAAATTTTATGATTTTCTTGAATTCTCACAGGCCATTTGTTCAAATCTTTTGGGGATAAAAGGAAAGCCAGGCTATTAAAGAGTTGCACTGATTGTACTGGTATTTTATTGCTGTCTTTGCTAGACTAAAAAGTTACCAGCTAGTGAAAAATAAAAGGAAACTGCCTGCTCGTAGTCTCAAACAGGTTATCCCCTACAATGTTTCAGTTCCTTATAATGTACATCCCAGTAAACTCACACACACAATTAAAACCTATAACCATCAGCAAACAACTCACGCTGGAACACAAGCAAGCAGTTCACAAACATGGCCAAAGAGAACTGTGATGGATCTGGGTATTATGTTTGAATGATGGAAACCAATGGTGGAGACCAAAATGGACAAAAGAGGGAATGAATGGACAGAAATAATGCATGCTAAATCATGGATTTATGTTGAGTATAATGCTGTTACACATCTCTGTATGTGCTTCTTATTTGTATGTGGTGAAATACCATTTTAATGTAAAGCCTGCACCTCCTTCCTACCAAGAGATGATTTCTTATTGTGGAATGTGTGTGTACAGTTTGCTTTCTATTTAAGCACCTGTTATCAGTGTTTTTGTAAGCTGACATGACACTGCCAACATGACCTGTCAGCAACTTCTGTGGTTTCAGATTGAAATAAATGCTTGAAATGAACCAAATTTCGAAATGCTCTGTCCACTTTCTTTGTCTGCAAACATTGGGCTTTTTGTGTGGTGGCCCATTACCTCAGTTGGTTAGAGCGCCGTGCTGATAACGCGGAGGTCGTGGGTTTGACCCCTATGTGGGCCAGCCTGTATTTTTAAGCGCGTTGGGTTACGCTGCTGGTCAGGTCAGGCATCTGCTTGGCAGATGTGGTGTAGCGTATATGGATTTGTCCAAACGCAGTGACGCCTCCTTGAGCTACTGAAACTGAAACTGGGCTTATCAACAACAACAAAAAAAATTTTTTCCTCACAGACTCTTCATTCCAGTCCACAAAAATGATCCAGCTAAACAACTCGGCTACTTCCTTTCTCCCTTTTCCTTTACTCATGTGCAAGTAAAACCTGCACTGGTTGACAATATAACAGCAATCACTTCTGTATATTTCATTTTTGTCTGGGAAGTCGCAAGTTTTTTTCCTCCTTCATGGGTCAAAGCAAAGAGAGGACTCCTTCAGTGCTTGGCATCTCTCAAGTTCCTCAGTCAGCTTGTAAAATATAAGATGCTGTATTTCATCAGAGCTTCGATACTCTCAAGTTATTTGGACAATAACCTCTATTTATTCATTTTCCAGATCTGCCTGAACGGTGATAACAAAAACAAAGGGAATATACTGAGAAATATGTTGCAAAAATGAAATCTGAGCAGGAAAGAAATCACAAAGAACACACCACAAGCTATGCCACAATGTTTCAATGTATCTTTTTATTTGATGAATGTCTGGCTTATAAACAGAAACATGATGGAAAAGAAAAAGTCAATAAATACATCTAAAGTCGCATACCATTGCTAACTAATTGCCAAAATAGGGGAAAGCAAAAAAATACACATTGCAAAAAAAAAAAAAAAAAACCCAATGAAGGGCAATTAGGTGAAGTGAACGGCATGTGCTGCACAATCCTCACACAAGGACCATTTCACAGCAAACAGGAATCCATCCTAAAGTCTATATATTGCATCTGTCAGTGCACTCCCATCGGACATTCCGTCTTCTTCACAAAAAGATAATCTCTGCCTTGTGTAGATCATGCTGCTAGACAAAATCCTAAACTGAACAAACAGCACTTCAAGATGGGAGTAAAAGAATAAAGCAGAGCCCATACACTCTGTAAGAGTTCGCACTCACATACACTCAGCAGATTCACTCATTGCTGCTCAGAATGCTGGCGTGAGCAGCTGCATTCTCACCCTTTCAGACAATCAGTCCTCACCGTGTTCTGTACATATGTTCATTTCACAATTCAGTTGTCTTCACAGAATATGGACAAGTGAGGAGGCTTCAGTTGATATACTGGGCCATCCAGCGGAACCCCTCTCCGTAGCCTTGACGTTTTAATACACTGCACATGAACAGTTCCAGGGGACGTCCAGGGAGCTCATTGCGTGACACTGTGCCCTGAACAGCACCAGAAATGCATTCATCACTTGACAAGACAAACGCACACATTCCAGAATTTAAAACAAGCAAAGCAAATAAGTCCATGGGGAAAAAAAGAGGAATGATAAAGGTGTTAAAAAAAAAAGACAAGACACAATATGACAATACAACATGATTTATTATCATACATAATGTACGAGGGTCATTCAATAAATAAGGTGAATTTTTCGGTATAAGGACTTCTAATACAGATAGAAGCTTACTTTTTGTTTATATTTTTTTGTTTTCTTTTTCACATGGATTTAATTTGTTTTGCAGATTAAAAAAAACTTTGAGAGTTTTGGTGATTAACAAAGATGGCCGACCAAGAAGCATGCTCCAGGATTGAACAGCGGTCAGTTATCAAGTTTTTGGTTGCTGAAGGGTGCAAACCAGTTGAAATTCATAGGAGAATGTCAACTGTGTATGGTGCCACATGTTTCAGCCGAAAAAATGTCTACAAGTGGGCTAAATTGTTTAAAGAAGGACGGAGCAGTGTTGAGGATGAAGACAGGCCTGGAAGACCTACAGAAGTGAGGTCTCCTGAGGTGATCGAATCAGTCAATGACCTCATTCAGTCTGACAGAAGGGTGACAGTGGATGACATTGCAAGGACTTTGAGCTTATCTGTTGGGACAGCACACAAAATTGTCCATGATGACCTTGGCTACTCGAAGGTCAGCTGCCGGTGGGTGCCAAAGATGCAAGGCCTCACACAGCAGCCCGAACAGTGCAGACCATCAACGAGCTGGGCTGGGAACTGCTCCCTCATCCCCCTTACAACCCAGACCTTGCCCCTTCAGACTTTCACCTGTTTGGTCCCTTGAAAGCGTTCACGAGAGGCACGAAGTTTGAAAGTGACGATGAAGTCAAAAGTGTTGTGAGCGACTGGCTGAGACATCAGTCCAAAGATTTTTACGCTGAGGGAATACGGAAGCTTGTGCACAGATGGGAAAAGTGTGTGACAGTGCTGGGAGACTACGTTGAAAAAAAAAAAAAAAAAGTAAGCTTCTATCTGTATTAGAAGTCCTTGTACCAAAAAATTCACCTTATTTATTGAATGACCCTCGTAAATAGTTATGGTAAAATGGGGTCAACTCACTGCAATCTTCTGCTGATAAAAGAAATCAATTACAAGTGCTGTTGACTGACTTTCCTTCCTAGTGGTAACACGGACACAACTGTATTTTCATAATAAAATATGTGACATTAAAATAAGCCAAATTCTAAAGACAAAAACTATCTACACACTCAAAACCCTAAGTTGGCTAACCCATGTACTTGTGATCTGCTGCTATGATAGACAATAGAAAAAATGAAAACAAAAAATGTCAGAAAATTGTTCTCAAAAGTCTGTTTGAAAGTGTCTTTTAACATAGCATCTACATTGATTTTTTTCAATCTATCAAACAAATGGAACAAAAAGATTAAACTATACCTTATTTTCTGAACAAATATGACATTCACTCAAACTTTGTGACATTTATGGGGTTTGTCAACACTGATAGTACATATCCTTCATGTCAAAAACCTATTCACTGATACCTTATGCATGTCTGGCAACTATCATCATATAAAAAAAAAAAAACAACCCAAAATTACTGCACGTGACAGTGGCGGAAGACAGACAAGCACTAACCTTTCCTGTGGTGAGGTTGTGCAGGCCAAACCAGTGTCTGATCTCCTCTTCACTGGCAGCCCCAGGCTTGTCAATCTTGTTGCCCAGCACCAGAATGGGAGCATTAGCCACCTGCTCATCCGTCAGCAAGCTCTGGACACCAAAAAAGTCTTTACTGCAAACTACAGGACAAATGCTGCACCAGTGCATGGTCAAGAACACCTGCCACATCTCGTAAATAAGCCGAGTCAGAAATAAATGAATAAACCCACCCCACAAAGTGCAAACAACATTCACACTGGAATCACAGTCAACTACACTGAATGAAACAATATCCACAAAGAAACCTTGTTTTATTACCTTATGGATACACCTCCTCTTAACCTTAACCCTTACAAAAATAAAAATCCCAATCTATAAAGTTCTTCACTTTTTTTTTCCAGTTTACACAGCACTCTTGTGATACCAACAACAGGTCGTCCTTTGGTCAAAACCGGACAAACAGAATCCTGGGGTGGTTTCATCAATGACTGTGTAAGGACATATTCAGCAGACCCCAGCAGAAAAGAAATCAGTGTGGAAGGCGACATGATGGATGGATGGAAATCAGGGATCATGTACATGAACAAGACAAAAGAAATGGTAAGACTTCAGCATGAAGAGAGGAAGCACAGAAAACGGGAGTGAAAAACCAAGAGTGACAGACAGACATACAGGGAACAAACACGTTGTTCACATGTCCTGTATGGTCCAAGACAGATGGTACTTACGTCCAGCTCAGCCTTGGCTTCCCCAAATCGTTCTCTGTCGTGAGCATCCACAAGGAAGACAATGCCATCCACGGCTGGGAAATAGTCCTTCCAAACTCGGCGAGCTGAAAGTTTCCAGCAAAAACTTTCATCAGAATAACTTGAAACTTAACGTAAACAAAGTAACAGCCAAATCAGAAAACTTAAACAATATCATTTCCAACCACAAAGTATACCAGCAGCTGTACCTCAACAGTTGAGTCTTGGACTGCCTCCTGACTGGCAACATGTAGATTCAATTTCCACCAAAATCAAAATTATTGTGTGCTTTTTCTGACATGAGTTGCTGGAATTACATTATACTGAATCTTTTGTGTGTCTGTGTGTGTGTTCAAATTTCCAAGCTAGCAATGCAGGTGTATCATTCAAACCTGGTTGGTATTTTACAAAATTGCAGTATGGTACAACAGTGTCTTATTTCTCTATCAGTTAAATTTCTCAGAAAAATCTTTCACACACACTCCCCCCACCTCCACACAAGCATGCACAGCTGAACCAGTGATCATACTGACTCACTTTGCACCTGCAAGTCAAGAACACTAAATCAAACAGGGGAAAACCTAATACTCCACATGCCTACCTTGTCTGTGTCCACCAAGATCAAATGTTGTGAACCTCATGCCTCCCATGCTCAGCTCCTCTGATGCTACACAAACAATGCAGCTATGATCAATTGGGGGGTGGGAGGGGATATTAATTATTAATTAGAATAAAATTTACAGTCTTAAATTTCATACTGTTTATTCTCACAATCACTACTTTTGACGTTTGCATCTTTTAGCATGCATATTCAAACATGAAATGACAATCTTAAATTTCATAGTTTATTCTCACAATTATTACTTTTGATATTTGCATCCTTTAGCATGCATATCAAAATATGAATAGACAATCTTTAATTTCACACTGTTTATTTTAACACACACACACACACACACACACACACACACACAAACACAGAGAGAGAGAGAGCAAAGTTAGGAAAAATAAATCACTGAACGACCAATAGTCATTTGTTTTGTTTTTTTAAATCTAAGATGTCATCAGTTCTGATACAGCCAGCCCCACAATATGGCCCACACTGTAGACATTATGGGAAAGAGCAAAAGTGAATGTTAAATGTTCCTTTAGTGAAAGTCATGGGTGAATTTTCACCCAAATTTTTATCTGAGTTTCACAACATAAGTTGTCATTGGTTAATTGTCACTCACAGCATACAAGAATGAGGGCTCTTCTTTAGCATCTCAAGTAAATTTTCACCCATACACACACACACACACGCACACACAAAGGTAAAGTACAGAAGGTTAAAACATTTAATAAAAAAAATTTTTTTTTAAATGTTACCACATTCTTTTTATCAGCATCAAACAAGTTGGAGAAGTTAAGGCCATACAGTCTACCAAGCCAGAAGGACACAAGCTTACTTGGGTGAAGGGTGGGCACGTGCTGAGCCATTCTGTCATCTTTGAGCATGTGGAGGAGGGTGGTCTTGCCAGCGTTGTCTAAGCCCAGGAAAACTAATTTACCCGATTTTTTGTATAAACCTAGACACAGGAAAAGAGAACATGCATGTTATACTTCAAAGCAGCACAGCAAGAGGATTAGGATGACATGCTGGTATTGCATTCATTCATCCCATGGGATAAAACGCGCTGCAAATGCTTCATCTGAAAAAAGGAAACGTTAACTAAAAGACCACACACCGCAAATACATTCACTGGCTGCATGGCAAATTACGCCCATCCATCCACACAAACAAATGTCACACGCATGCGCAAACATGCACATAAGCTTTGTTACTGTTATTGTATTTTTTGGAAACATTACATCTGAAGCATATCAACAAGAGACAAAACTAACTAAGCAAAGTATGCACCAGGCCTCCATCCTGAGGATTAATAAGGTCCATAGTCCAAATCCCTTCACTGGATGCAGAGCACTGAACAGTTGAAGATTAAAGGTAACCTCTTCCTGTCTACCACTTCAAATCAATTCATACTATGAACAGACTTGCTCATATTTTAACCACTTTCAAATTGCACACTTCAATTAAATATGCATGTTAAAGATGATGTAACATGTCAACATGCAGTGGGTTTCAAAACATAACGTACCAAAGCAAAAACTGCTCTGAAAATGGGATCACTGCTGCTTAAGCTTCAGCTTCAGTTTCTCAAGGAGGACAACACTTTTGTTGCCACAGGTTCTTTTTCAGTGCACCAGTGTGTGCTGCATGCGGGACCTCCATTTTTTGTTTCATCCGAATGGCTAGATGCTCAGTTTGATTTTTCAGTCAAACTTGGGAGAAAGGGTGAGTGCGGGATTTGAACGCAGACCCTGACAGACACTGAATTGGCAGATGAGCATCTCATCCATTCTGCCACATTCCTCTTTGCATAAGCAGTGTTGTTAAACAAGCAAAAGCTCAATGTCAGAAACAAGTGTGAATGTAAGTTGCAGCAATGCACAATAAATATCCAAACTTTTTTTCCTTGGAGTATTAACGATGAAAAAGAGAAGTAATGGCAAATATTCTGACCAACTTGCAACATATGGAATGTGTGTAAATATGCTAGTGTGTGTGCTTATGGGCGTGTTGTGATTAATTAAAAAAATTGTTCACCAGAGAGCAACAGTGTTACTGGTCATCATATGAATGATGGGGTTTCCTCGCCTTTGTTCAGCCCTTTTGTGTTGTATCAACAAAAAGAGGTCTCACAAGCCAGCAGGCTGCTGCACATGACAACCCCATGGACAAGAAAGCCAGCTGGTGCTGGCGACCACTGCAGATCAAACAGTTGGCACTTACTGAGTTTGGTTTATCAGTTTCAGGGAACACACATCACTGATCAGCAGCACCGATGCAGTCATTAAGATTAACTTTCACATGCTTCCTTGCACATTCCATCAGCAACCATTAATTGGCAAAAATCAGCCATGCAGAACATGCCCACAGGGTCACCAGCTACCACAGGGCATGCCACACCAATCAGCAGCACAGGATTGCTACTGTGCACCCATGCCAGCAGCACGACTTACTGGGGTGCAGGGTGGGCACCGGCTGAATCATGTGGCCCTCTTTCAGCACGCTCAGCAGGGTGGTTTTCCCTGCATTGTCAAGCCCCAGGAACAACAACTTGCCCGACTTATGACCCAGGCCTGTTGCCCCACCAAAATTGTAACCATGCAAAACTTGAAACAGCTTATTTTATGGCATACTGAGTTGCATGCAGTCTTCAAAAATTAAGACACAGCATCATTGAGCAGCAATATATAATCACACACACACACACACACACATATATATATATATACAAAAAACTTACTAGTGAGTAGTCAGATGTACAGATCAAGAGATGGGTAGATAACACACACACACACAACAAAACAAAAAACATGTAGGATAGAAAACACTGAGATGAACAGCCAATCACACTAACAGACTTATAAATGCACCCAGAAATGCTGATATAACCTAAGTGCAAAATATAGTGGTTGTGCAGTCCCTTATTTCAATGGGCACTTTTCAAATGTAAGGTCATTAGCATGTGCCTCAAACAAATACAAATGAAAACAATGGGGGGGAAAAGATGAAAAAATAACAGGAATATGAGGAAATCCAGGAGTCTATAAAATTTGCACCAACAACTTAGCTGGGCTGGCCTCTCATGATCAGCTGGTCCTGGTTCTGTCCATATTTCTCGCAATGTTTGTAAAGAAGCATAACAAATGGTTCTCCCCCAGGATATTACTGAACCACTGAAATGAATGAAGTTAACCTTTGGACTATTTTTCACCCATGGTGATATCTTCAGTGGCACATCTGTTCTTTAGTACATGATAAACATAATCATATTCATAACAAATAAGGAAACAGAAAAGTAATTTATTTCCAAATGATCTCAGTCAACTATATTTCTTTCTGTCCATTATCGTGATTGTGTATGTGTGTGTGTGTGTGCATGTGTGTGTGTGTGTGTGTGTGTGTGTGTGTGTGTTGGGAGGGGGGCAAATGTCATAGAAATGATGATTCAAATCAATAAATTTGAAAAAAATGCTTCAACATCAAACACACAACAGGCTTTGACATAAATGATCACTGTGCACAGACAATGAAACATCCATTCAGCAATCATATATAAATATCAGAAATATTTATCAAATTAAAATAAACATTTTAGCAAACTTACTTGTAAGTTGTATGCTCAGTTGTTTATAACCTAAAACACAATAACTTTAAAGCATTGAAAATTTGGCACCACATGTGTGCTATCATTTTTTAAGTAAACACTTACCTAAGAATGATAGAATATTCTGAAACCAGTCCCAAATAAACATTTTGTTTACCTGAAATGGAAAGAACAATACATTTTCAAAAATAAATTACCAACCAAAGCAATCAATTCAATTAAATAAGCTAAAACCAGTCAATGTTTGAAAATGTCAAACAGAATACAAATAAGGTTACTGCCATGTTGGCAGAATTCTATGTGATGTGTGCATATCTACATCAAACGCTATGTCACAAAGTTGAATAACCATATCAGCGCTCTTTTATTTGTTTGCTCGGCTTACACCTGACTCAAAGACATAAAGAGAATCATACAAAACAAAACAAGTGTAAGAACTGATAAACTACACTGTATGATTAACTACACTGTATGCACTGGCAAGATAACACACACTCACACATACACCCACACACTTAGTTTAGCATGCTTAGGCATAATAATCCACCACAAAGTATACACATAAACACACACACAATACAAAATACATCCTAATAAATCCTATGTCACCCATACCAATAACATAACAGTATTACCACAATACCAGCATCAGCGTGTTAAAATTCTCAGAATGCAGTCCAGAATAAGTGAGTCTTTCATTCTATTCTGAACCGATACATAGTTATACTTATAATTAGTATAAATTCATAGCCAAAGCCTTACACAGTGTTTTGGTTTTGATCAGCACACCATGGGTCATTAATTGAAACCTATTCACCACAAAATCTATGGTCCATTTTAGCAAAACAAGTCAGAAAAAATATCCATTTCAGCCTCCCCCATTAGCAATCCTCCATCAGTCCATGCCCCTTTGCTCACCACACAATGTATTCATTTGAACTTACTTTGTCTGTCACACTCCAGCTTTTGTATAATCACAAATGGAGGGGTCTAAGTAAAGTGTGTGTGTGTGTGTGTGTGTGTGTGTGTGTGTGTGTGTGTGTGTGTGTGTGTGATTCCTGTTGCTGTTGTGTTTTTGACTGCTGCAGAGAAATGTTTTCTGTGCAAGCATGCATGCATGAAAATGTATAATTACAGACAATCTAGATCAGGAAAAATTACCATGAAACAGTCAAAAAAATCACACACACACACACTCACACACACTCACACACACACACACACTCACTCTCACAAACACATAAAAGCATCTTAACACAATGACATTCATGCACAGGTAACAGTAACACATGCACCCATTTCTAAATTCCCTCTTCCTGCCTGCATAATATATGCAAATATACTCAAACCCATCACAGGATATATAATGTGTAGCCCAACCTGACCTGCATAATACTTTAATAGTGTTCTGACAGACATCAGAAAACAAACTGTGACAAAATGGTGAGGGCTATATGAGCGTTGTGGGAATGTCCATCTTCGTGGCAGACCATTATGTAGTAACGATGGGTACGTAGTTAGTAGCTTTTCCCACCCAGTGTTTTGTAATCAGTCAAGATTATTTTGCAGAAGATTGAGAAACCTATGAAAGGCGAAATGGACTTTTTTCTCACTTGCTAAAAAAAAAAAAAAAAAAATCAATAAGTCAAGTGATCGACTGGCTGCCACATCAATGGGTCAATTCAAATTTGTATATGTGTCAAGGACTGACGATGAATCCAAACATAAACCTTGCTTTCACACTTTTATACCATCTTGGAACATTGATGTATGTTAAGAACATACTTGTCTGTTGGGAAGACTCTTCATCCACTAGATGTATGGTTAATGTTGGAATTTTAATCCTACTATTACTGTACTGAACAATGTATGAGAAGTTGAAGAAGAGTTACTCAACTACAAATGATACTGTTCACCTTGTTTCAAAGTCCAACACTTGCAATTCACTGAGCGAGTGATTCACTTATCACACCTGACGAAATACAACTTAATGCTGTTGATGAGTGTGATTGTGTGTGTGTGTGTGTGTGTGTGTGTGTGTGTGTGTGTGTGTGTGTGTGTGTGAGAGAGAGAGACTAATACTGACTTTTTTGCGTACCGACACACAAACGTACGTGCGTGTACATACACAAACACCTCACTGTTAACACGAACACAATCAGACAATGTCTGAACATCCACGTAGTACTAGTGGAACTCGATCTGCTCAGTAACTGAAATGCTACTTTAAATTTTGCGAGCTCCAATGTTACCTCCCCAAACTAATGTGCTTAAAGGCATTATTCACTGAAATGTTGTAAAAATGCTTCTTCGGCATATCTTTGGTAACAAGGTTTATTTTGTGTCATACCAACCTATCAGTACATTGTGAGATAAAGAAACACCACGATCAGCTGTATCCGATTTAGCATCTTCAGTCACATAAGGAGGATTCGGCGAGTACTTACAAGCTATTTATCAAATTCATGAAAAAAAACGCAGTCAAACTACATTTTTAGACAATTGCGTTAACAATATCGGTACTCACTTCAAGCACAACTTCAACAATAACACAATTCTGATGCTGAAACTAACTTGAGTGACTGTTTGAGACGTGTACCTTCGTCAAAATGGCAGACAGAACAGATGACGCAGATTGTGCTCACTCATGATACACCGCTTCTGATTGGTTGATTTTATTGCTTCAACGAATCATCTTTCGGCTTAGAAATTTATGTTCGAATTCCGGTACAAATGAACCGACAGACGGACACGTTTGGGGTACATTCAGATGACTGCTTCGACTTCCCAAAACAATGTGTGTGTGTGTGTGTGTGTGTGTGTGTGTGTGTGTTTACACTTTGATTACACGGATGTTTGCGTATGTATTTTTGCATAATGGAGATAAACACCTTTTTTTTTTATCCATCGGAAATCACATCGGTTAATCGGAATCGTATTGAAAGGCAATAATCATTTCATGAGTTACTGTCATCAGCCGATAGACTCTTAGCATGGGAGGCCGGGAGTGTGTGTGTGTGTGGGGGGGGGGGGGGGGGGCGTAGTATTTTTTCCCAACGAGGGAAATAAGATACATGTATCAACACTGGAAAACACAGTTTCAGTTTCGAGGAGGCATCAAAGCGTGCGGACTAAACCACAAGTCAGTCTTGGGTGTCTTGGACTGTGCGTACGTGGCACTTCTCGTGTTTCCCCAAGTTCTTCTGTGTGTGTGTGTGTGTGTGTGTGTGTGTGTGCGTGTCATCGTGCTCAGTGGTGTGTGTGTGTGTGTGTGTGTGTGTGTGTGCGGGTGTACGCGCGCGGTAACGGTGAATGTGCTGGTGTGCACGTACGGCGCTTCAGTGCTTGGGTCACGGTCCGGTATGCGCGCGCCAGTGTGTCTGTGCGTGTGTGTTTGAAAGTTGATTTCTTTTTGATAGGCCTATGAAGTAATCAAGAGCATGTTGTGTGTCTTAGTAACAGGGTGGTTTTGTTGTTGGTGGTGTTGTTGTTTTTTTGTTGTTGTTTTTTTCCAAACTTTTAGTGAGTTTATAAAAGTGAGTTGACCCTAACTTCCAATCGCGGCAAATATTTAACCAGGTCTTCAAGTGATTACACCGTGAGTTTTGCACGGATTTGTTTTCGTCTCTTGCACGTGTTGGTGTCACTCGAAACCCGGTGGATGAGATGTGTTTATCAAACTTTCCAAAAACCGCCACAGAAAATTACTTTTTTCCAATACACCATATCAAATTTGTCACATCAATTTGTATATGTAGCTGCTCAGTACCGGCTATGGACTTCATGAACTTTCTCAACAACTTTCCCGACAATTCATAGAATGATTATGACTACTCTGGAAAATAAGGAATCCTGTAAGCACTGATGCAAAAGTGACCCCAACGAATGCAAAGCACTGACTGGTGTCAACTTGAAGATCGAGCAGGTACCTCAGTGGCGTTTATTGAGTCAGTTGGGCCGCGAGGCCTACACGGGGCTGATTATGAACGATATCTGTCAGTGCCCAGTGCGCGCGCGGCCCAACCCTCTCAGGCTTATTCAGTTTTCAAGTTCAGGGTGGAAAAAAAGTAAAAGAAAAACGAACTGAAAAAAAGGAGGGGGAGGGGGGGGGGGGCTGGAGAGATAGCTGAGGGGGGGTGGGGGGGGGGGGGGGGGGGAGGAGCAATCCAAAAGTACAGAAACAAAAAAAATTCACAAATCTGAGGGTCTAAATGCAATCATCAGTAAACTTTATTGATTTTTATCACAGTGACTGATTGAGTACAAGGTCACTGAGCCGGTGCCGGCCGGCACACGCGCACGTTCACACGCACACCACACACACACACACACTGACACCGGCACACACACACACACACACACACACACACACAATCGGCCGCACGCATTGAGGTGCACACAAACCTGAGCCTGACACAAAATTTAACATGATTAGCACACACATAAACATCAGTACCATCTAAAATTCTCATTTAAAAAACAACAGAAATTCTGACCATGTATATTGCTCCGAGCAGATTTTTATCTTCATTGTTGTTGTTTTCTTCATTAGTAGTTTTCGTGTACAAAATTAATGACACAGGTCCCAACATGGATAGTGTTTCACAGTCATTGCATATAATAATTAAACATTATCAGTGACGGGCGCAATAGCCGAATGGTTAAAGCGCTCGACTTTCAATCTGATGGTCCCTGGTTCGGATCTCGGTGACGCCGGGCGCCTGGTGGGTAAAGGGTGGAGATTTTTGCCCCGGATCTCCCAGATCAACACACGTGCAGACATGCTATTGTCTGAACCCCGTTCGTGTGTATACGCACGCAGAAGATCAAATACGCACGTTAAAGATCCTGTGATCCATGTCAGCGATCGGCCGGATACTGGAAACAAGCACATACCCAGCAGGCACACCCCCGAAAACAGTATATGACTGCCTACATGGTGGGGTAAATAAACAAAATACATGTAAAATGTTACATGTCTGTCTGAGTGTGTATGTGTGCATGCCTGTGCCTGAAAACTGATTGAAAGACACAGAAAACGAATGATGCGCGCCCGGCCGGCAGGGCAGCCGTCAGTCGGCACCACCCAGGAAGGCAGCCTGTTGTGCAAATGCCCCGTGTTTGTAAAGCGCTTAGAGCTTGGTCTCCTATCCAGGATAGGCGCTATATAAGTATCCATATCAATCAATCAATCAAAAATAACGCACTAATTCAAAAGAGTGACATTTGCAACTGACAAAACCACTGTGTCAACACAATAACATCGTTTTATATTCATTTCTCACTGGAACCGCGGACATACACAAGCCAGCTATGCTAGCTGGCTTTGAATAGATGCAAAATGGTTGAAGGTGTGAGGCCAAGTGTTACAACTGAAACAGGTGATGTTTGTAATAACGATAAAATTTTTAGTTATTTCTGACTGCCAGTGAGAAGGTCTGAATGTAATGAACTATGATTCATACGGTGTTTGGTTTCAAACTTTCCTTGTAGGGAGTAGGCCCTATACCACAAAAGCCAGTGAGGGGATGGAAGTTAATGACTCAGTTGTGATCGAATGATTGAAACGTGACCTGATCTCCATGACTGAGGACTCGGAGATGCAAGCAAAATAATGAATGATTATCACAGTCATAGATGATGTTTATTGCATCAAAGACGAAGACCCCTCCCCCCGCTCATGCACCCGACTGTCATGCCGGACAGCCGACGATCGAGTTTGAATATAAAATAACAATGTACAAAATATACAACACAGCTTTGAGTATGATTGTGTTCAAACATTATTCAGTGTAGAAAAGTAGCAAGGGTTCTGATTTCAGTTCAAGTGATAAACCTCGAGTGAAACTCAACGGTTACTGTCAAATGTTAGTAAATCAAGTGTTTTGATTTTTATCTTATGTTCAACAAAGAAACATTGAATGGCTGTTGTAGAATCACAGCAAGGGTCAAGTTACTGCCAAATGTTAGTACTTCAAGGGGTTTGATTTTTTTCTGATGTTCAACAAAGTAACATTGAATGGCTGTTGTAGAATATTACAGCAAGGGTTCTGATTTCAAATGTTAAACCTCGAGTGAACCTCAAGTTACTGTCAAATATTAGTACATCAAGGGTTTTGATTTTTATTTGATTTTCAACAAAGGAACATTTACTGGAATGGCGCAGTCAAGGGTTTTGATTTTTATTTGATTTTCAACAAAGGAACATTTACTGGAATGGCGCAGTCCAAAACAATTTTATTGGCCTACTAACGAAAAAAAAAAAAGAGAATAGATTTGGAAAAAAAAAAAAAAAAAAAATCAGCCTTAGAAACTTGTTTTTCCCTCACGCCGCGGCAACTCAGTACAGTAACCCCGCTTCTGAATGTCCATCGTTGTGTTGACTTGTCACTGGCCAATGTGTTGTGCTATCCATCGGAAGGCCTCCCCATAACCCTGACGTTGGATGATACTGCACATAAACAGCTCCACAGGTCGTCTGGATTCGGACTGCTCACTGTTAGCACACGTGTCCTGGAGAAATGATAACAGCAGGCATTAAGAATATGATCAACATAAAGGTAATCGCTCTAGCAAACAGATCGAGAATTGCACATGTCCTACATGACATTATCGCAACAGGCAGGCAAAGAAAAAGAAAAGAAAAAGAAAAGAAAAAAAAGAAAGAAAAAAGAAAAGAAGACGATAACAAGTCTGTTTTGTACTTATACTTGTATTACTCTTTTTGTCACAACAGATTTCTGTGTGTGAAATTCGGGCTGCTCTCCCCAGGGAGAGCGCGTCGCTACACTGAGAGCGCCAGCCTTTTCAGTTTTCTGCGGCTAATTCGGGCTGCACTCCCAAGGGAGAGCGCGTCGCCACACTGAGAGCGCCAGCCTTTTTTTTTTTTCTTTTCTTTTCTGCGGCTTTCCGTTTCGTTTGTTTTCCATCGAAGTGGATTTTTCTACAGAATTTTTCCCTTTTGCTGCCGTGGGTTCTTTTACGTGCGCACATGGTACCTCGGTTTATCGACTCATCCGACTACTGACTAGCGTCCATGGGGTGGGGAGGGGGGATACTGGCGACTGCTGGGGGTGTGAATCGAACCATTGCGCTCAGGTTCTCTCGCTATCTAGGCGGACGCGTTACCTATCGGCCAACACTCCACTTGAATATTAATCAAACAAAAGCCAATTTTTAAAACAGAATTAAAAAATTGACAATTATCATGCAATCACGATGGTGTGAAAACACCGTGACAAGAGCCGGAAATGCCAACAGACGTTCTTGTGAAAACACACTGAGTTGCACTGCGGCCATGCACTTACAACTTGATAATTAAAACAACCCTAATGAATGAGTTAATGTTCAGAGAGCATAATCATGATCACGAACTGAAGCAAAACACAGATAACACAGTGATTTCCGGTGACTTAATTTTGATGAAGAATATATTATTTTCTTTCTATTTTTCTTCTTTTTTGTGCAGAGCGTGATATAAATGATAAATTTGTCCGATAACACTCAGTTGTATCATTGTCCTGTTTCTATTACACTCACTCAAACATCGGAGCCTACTCGTGTATATAACCGACTGACAATAAGTCACGTTTGTGTCTTGGGAAACTTAAACTCTGTCAGTTCAGGAGCTTAACTCATGCGGGGTGTGTGTGTGTGTGTGTGTGTGTGTGTATGTGTGTGTGTGTGCGTGTTAAAAATTTCAAATTTTCTAAAGATGACAAATATCTATTGGAAAAATACAAACTTTTACATTAAAATGACAAGCTCATCATTACTTTCTTCGAACTATCTTTTTTTTAAAGCAAATTCTGTGGATCGTATTGGTATGCTTTGAACATGGGTATGGGGATTTTTACGTTGTGTTCGCTACAGTAAGTGTTATTGACAATACAGTTCAGTTATTAGTTGGTTTTGTGTGTGTGTTTATTTTGCTCTTTTATATGTATCCTCTCTGCCCTGAAACAAGGGCCGGGTGAAAAGAAATTAAATCTTGAATCGTCGGTGTGCTATGAAAGTGTGTGTGTGTGTGTGTGTGTGTGTGTGTGTGTGTGTGTGTGTGTGTGTGTGTGTGTGTGTGTGTGTGTGTGTGTGTGTGTGTGTGTGTGTGTGTGTGTATGTGTGTGTGTGTGATACAGTCTTATGTATAGTAGTCTCAGTACTGACCTTTCCTGTGATGAGATTATACAGGCCAAACCAATGCATGATCTCTTCTTTACTGGCAGCCCCAGGCATGTCAATTTTGTTGCCCAGCACCAGGATAGGAACATGCGCCACCTGCTCATCTGCCAGAAGACTCTGAAATCAGAGAGTCTCCAAAAATTCAAAATATTACCAATGCACTCTTTTTCTTGTGAATTTGAGATACGCCAACGTTTATATTGAAAACAACAATTTTATCAACTGAAAGCGTAACAAAAACGTTCAGGCGTGCTGAAAAGGAATATATTAAAAAAAAAAAAAAAAAGAACTGAGAATAATAATCAATGTCTACACGTACGTGCGCGCGTACACATACACACACACACACACACACACACACACATACACGCGCTTGCGTGCTTGATGACAGCGTTATCAAGCTTTAATCCGAAAAGGGGGACAACCATGGCGATCTTAACTAGTTGAGTACGCTGTGGGGACAACTTAAAAATTAAACTCTTACATCAAGTTCAGCCTTGGCTTCAGCGATGCGCTCTTTGTCAAAGGTGTCAATGATGAATACAATTCCGTCCACCGCAGGGAAATAATCTTTCCAAATACGTCGAGCTGGAAACAAAAATATCACCATCACTCCAGGAATACACGACTGACTGATACAAAATCTGTTCCAATAAAAACAGATTTGGACCGACTTTCACAGCATGTCTATTAGGATACTCGGGGGACATTATGCCCCGGTCCCCCCCCCCCTCCCCGCCCCTCCTCCAAAGTTTTTAATTCAGTGATGAAAGGGCATTTTCTTACAATGCTCCAAAAGAATGGAATTATCTCCCATCTAATATAAGATATACGTCATTAAAAAAAAAAAAAAAAAAAAAAAAAGGCCCTGCCTTTGATAAGTTCTGAAAACATTTTCCAACATAATGACTTAATTGAGTCTCCCCTTTTCCCTATTCCTTAGTTTTGCTGATTGAAAGAATAGGGTATGAACATGGTATGCTCTACTGAAACAGGACATTTTAAATACCTGAAATCTGTTTTACAGTCCATGTGGTTGACAGTGTCACTTAAAAAAATCGTTTGCATCCAATATGATGTGCATTTGTGCTTGTGATTTTTGACTGATTCTTACC
>NC_134876.1:8960630-9015630 GCF_041734735.1 Babylonia areolata | reverse complement strand
AATGATGACATTAAATAGTAATATTTAGACATTTAAATACATACAGTTCGTGCGAGTGTTAACTCGCTAAACCAACATGACGTAAAAAAGAAAAAAAAAAAAAAAAAGAAAAAGAAAAAAAGAAACCCGAAGAAACTATTTAACGTACCAAATATATCTGAACTGAACACACACACACACACACGCACACACACACACATACAGTACGCACATTTTTTAAAGCCAGATTGTTGTTGACTAGTATTGTAAATGGTGCTTTTCATTCTAATATATCATTATTGTTTATTTGTTTCCCTATCCCTCCTCCCTTTCCACCCCACTTTTTCATGTCTATTATCACTTAATATGGACAGACATTAATTGAAATTGAACACACACACACACACACACACACACACACACACACACCGTCACACACACACACACACACACACACACACACACACACACACACACACACACACACACACACACCGTCACACACACACACACACACACACACACACACACACCGTCACACACACACACACACACACACACACACACACACACACACACACCGTCACACACACACACACACACACACACACACACCGTCACACACACACACACACACACACACACACACACACACACACACACACACACACACACCGTCACACACACACACACACACACACACACACACACACCGTCACACACACACACACACACACACCGTCACACACACACACACACACACACACACACACACACACACACACACACACACACACACACACACCGTCACACACACACACACACACACACACACACACACACACACACACACACACACACACACACACCGTCACACACACACACACCGTCACACACACACACACACACACACACACACACACACCGTCACACACACACACACACACACACACACACACACACACACACACACACCGTCACACACACACACACACACACACACACACACACACACACACACACACACACCGTCACACACACACACACACACACACACACACACACACACACACACCGTCACACACACACACACACACACACACACACACACACACACACACACACACACCGTCACACACACACACACCGTCACACACACACACACACACACACACACACACCGTCACACACACACACACACACACACACACACACACACACACACACACCGTCACACACACACACACACACACACACCGTCACACACACACACACACCGTCACACACACACACACACACACACACACACACACACACACACCGTCACACACACACACACACACACACCGTCACACACACACACACACACACACACACACACACACACACACACACACACACACACACACACACACACCGCCACTTGTCAGACCTTGAGAGCCTACAATTATACATAATGAACTTGAAAAGTAGGTAAACTAACTAAAGAATAGACTACAAAATGAATAAGTTGAAACATCAAGAGGGAATCAAAATGTTGATTTTTAATCAATTTATTATTATTTATTTATTTACTATTATTATTTTTTGCATTAATGAATTAATTGTATCTATTTCGTTAAAAAGATCTTTCCAAAAATACACGATATCATTTCCGGTTTATCTCGGCACTCTTTGCACGTGTTGTGTAGTGGGACAAGTGTGGAAACATGAGCAGTTCAGAATGGGATTCTGATGTTGACTCGGATACCGAGGTTTGTGTTATTCAGATATAACAAATCTAATGCCTTCTTTGTATTAATGTAGAGCAGTCGGGTTGTTTAGTAACAGTCCTGACGCGGACAGAGTGAGAAACTGTCAACAAGTTGTGTTCATGATGATGACTTGATGTTGAGAGCTCTGGATTGAGAATGATGATCTTGTTCTTTCGTATTTTAAGTTATTACGACTAGCGACTTATGGTGTACCCCAAGGTTCAGTTCTTGTTTGATTCAGTATTATTTAGTCTGTACACAGCCACTGTCCAGCATCATGAGCCTATATCGATCACATAATAGTAACACTAACAGACTAATACCCAGCTCACAAAAGCTGCTTCCCAAAGTTCTCTTGTTGCCCTCCGCAAAAACATAGAGTTGTGCATTGTTGTAGTGAAGTAGTGGATGCTAACAAGTTTAGACTAAGTCAAGATAAAACCACATTTTAAGTAATTTTCATGGGCTCTCTGTGCTGAAATATATACCTTGGCTCAAGTTGGCTGTCTCAATTGCTGATGAAATTTTTCAAATTTCTGTAAGAAACCTTGATGCCTATTTAGTATTTTGATACAGCTCTAACCATGACCATGTCAATAATTTAAGTAAAATTGCGAACTTCTGCATAAAGAAATCAGTACCATTTGATCATATATCTGACTGTTGAAGCAGCCACTCAGTTTGTGTGTTCCTTGAGTTGATCCTTGGTTGCATTGACTGCTGCAATTCACTATTTGCTGGTTTGCCTTCTGATTTGATGTTAGTCCTTTTGATGATGTTGAGCAATGCTGCAATAGCTTCAGTCTTCCTCTGGATCTCCGTCGCTTACCAGTCACTCATAATAGCACCTTGTGCTCCTGTAGTCACTTCTTCCAGGTCTTCAGTTTTCAAATGTGCCATTGAAAGTTCACTCTGGGGCAAGTCTCTCTTGAACAAGTTAAAGCCTTTTTTTTAAGACTCTGGTCTGCATATAATTTTATGCATAATGATGATAGTGTGTATGTGTGCGTGTATATGTCTGAGTGTCACTGTGACGAGTGTGGATGTGTTTGTGTTTGTATGTGTCTCTTTGTGAGTGTGTGTATTTTGTGTCGACATGTCAGTGTGCACTTGAGTCTTTTACTATTTCAGAATGAAGTTACTCTGTGAGTGACACAAACACAATGTATTATTTATTGTATAGAATGTTACAACATGGCTACTTTTGTTGATTGTTATTTGTTTGGTTTGTTCCCAGTTGCAACGTGCCTTTGCAGAAGGGAGACTGAAGCCTGGCCTCCATAAACTGAAGCCAGAGGCACCTGCAAGAAAAAATATAAATAATGTGGTAAGTAGTAAAGTAGTATGCTTTTACCCCAAAAATAGAAAGCAAAGAAGAAATACACAACTCCTCCACATCAGCTTGGGAAAGGCACTTTACTATGATTTTCCACACTCGACCCACATGTGGATGGGTGCCTGACCAGTTTGGGAAGGTTAAAATAATAGAGAAGATTAGGCCCTATCTTTGCGCAAGCCCAAGACACAGTACATATAGATGAATTAACTGTCCTGGGTATGGGACCTTTTAACCTTCCTCTACTTCCCCCTGAACACCATCACCAATGCAAAATAAGACCACTTGAGTAGTGTTTAGCAAAATGTCAGCCTGTTAGTTAAAATTTAATGTTTGTAGACGGTTGTAACATGAACATTATAGTTTTAAAAAGATTTTCCTTAGTTTTGTTTTCATTTTCTCAGTGGATGTGGATGACATATGAGAATGACTGAATCTAGATACAGTAAAGGAAAAAAAAAGTATGATTACTGCAATGACTGCAGCTATATCACTATCAGTATATATATGTATTAAAAAAAACATTTTACTTATTAACCAGTGTGAGTGTATGGCATGTAAAGTTGGTTTTCTTAATGCAAGAATAATTAATTTTTTACAAAGAAAAGTTGCTTACAGCTAAAGTAATATGCAGTCTTACATTTTCTTTTTGTTTTCTCCTTTTCAAAATTATAGTTTTTATATTAGCTATTAATAAAACTTAATGAAATATAATGTTCAACCCCATCTGTGATCTGAATAGATAGCTAAAATATTATTTCACCTGTATTATGAATTATAGCGAGGTCTTGAGTAATCAAACTGTTTAACTGCTGCCAGAATATTTGAATCCATTTGAGTAAATTGTACTTTATTTTCAGTGGTTTTTTATTCCCTTGCTTCAGGACAGTTTGTGTTTCCACAAATAGAAATCAACAGCACACACAGACACACACAAATGTACACATGCAAACACACTGACACACACATACTGTGTGAACGGTTTGTGTACCGCCTCACTTCGAAGTGTTCTCACCACATATTTCACAGTTTAACATCTACTTCGACCTCTTTCTGATACTTTAGCGAATATCCATTTCCAAAAACCAGTCAAACGTCAGATATTTCTGGTTATTTTTTTGCTCTTTTTTCTTTGCGCACCACTGCTGACCAAGTTCACAAACATGCTCTCAAAATCCTGAAATCAAAGGAAGCGAGTAGCAGGACTTTATCTTTGACACAATTTAGAAAAGTTGATTTGATTGGGTATGTTGAATGCCCGTTACCAGTGCCGGGAGAATTTAAGAAAGCATCTTGGTAACAGAATGTCAGTTTTGACAGGAAGCTGCAAAGTAGTGTCATTTGCAATTCGACCACATGATATTTTGACGTGTCTATTTGCGATTGATGCTGCACAGTTACTGAGTACTTCTCAAAAGGGTGTCGACATGTACCCAACCCATCGTTCGCAATTTAGCTTGCCTATTTGCGTTTACCCTCAGGCACCCCTGCTATTTCAACTGTCAACAAAATGTTGAAAAAAATGAGCAGACGAACTTTTCCTGGTGCAACCAATCAGAGAAAGCCTTTCAAAAACAGAAGAGCTACATTTGACAATCGTACGACCTGTTATCTGTACAATACACACGTTGAACTATTCACTTTGACAGGATCATTTGCAGTGAAGCCTACCTACCCTATATGACACTATCATATATGTGCACACATTATGTGTGTGCTGGGTTGTACTGTTTGTACACTGCACTTGTGTCTGTCATTTTCAGGCTGGTCTCCAACAGAAGCTGAAGGACATTCAGCAGGATCTGGACTGGGAGGAGAGGCTGGATGTCACCTTGGATGGAGCGGACAGAATTCATGAGGATGAAGTGGATGATGACTTCAAACTTGAGATGAAATTGTGAGAAAGATGAGAGTGTGTGTGTGTGTGTGTCCGTGTCTGTGTGCACATGTGAGTTTCAGCAATACTGTGTCACTGTGTGTGTGCATATGTATTTCTGTATGTGTTAGGCGTGAAAGACTGATACTTTTTATCCAGTATCTGGTTTCACATCAGTTACGGTTTGTTTGTTTTTTTGGCTTTAACAAGTTTAAGCAGAGGTTAATTTTATTTTCCTAGATGCAGAACAGCAACCACTGCAATGAAAACTATGTCACTGAAGTGGATCTGCACATTGTCTGGTTTGCTCATTATTTTTATGATTAGGTAATTGACTGACTGATCATAGTAGTAACGTACATTCTTAACTCTCTCCGTACGAACGGCGAAAGAGAGGACGTTAACAGCGTTTCACCCCAATTACCATCATCAAAATATTGCAAGCGGAAGGCTCTTACACTGAAGAGGTGAATGTTGACAAAGAATACCACAATTCTGACGACGGAAGCTAAGGGTTGGGTCATTCAGGCACCCACTGGACATCCGAGGGGTCTGTGTAGAGGAAAAGAGAGGACTGGCCGTACTGAGTGAGTTAATCTAACTTTGATGAACCTGTATTAGTACTTGTGGATTTTACAGTGAAACGGGACAGATAGATAGATATGGAAGCCTTTTGGAAACTGGATAGACGACTTTTCATTGAATTATTTTATTTATAGTTGATTTTATTTGATTAGATTAAAAAATATATAAAAAAAATAACAGCAGTTGTGATGGTTTATGACAGCTATCACCAAGCCCAAGCTGCAGTTCTCTGTGCCATTCCCAAACTGAAGGAACTTGGCATTCAGACCAAAAGACCGCCAGATTTTTTTGCTGAGATGGCCAAGCCAGATCATCACATGAAAAAGGTTTGTGAACTTTGTCCCTTCTGCTTTATTGACTGTATAAAATTGTGATGTGCATAAAATCTAGATTTTACATAGTCCCTTTTTTTAATTTTCATGCTTGTTCTTTTTCTGCCCAGATAGTAGAAGTCATATAACGTAGGTTCATATTTTATGGTACATGTTACTGAATTGTCTTTCTCTGATGCCTAGAGCATATTTGGGATGCCTGTTTGTGTTTCCTTCGACCCCTTATGGTTGTGGGATTGTGACTTTCTGTTAATGCTGTTTGGCGTACTACATATGGTTCTTGGTAGTGGGTTAAAGATTAGCCTTTGCCTTATGTCATGAAGGTTAAGCTGTATGATTCAGTCATATTTGGCGTGGTATACACACTGTTTTCTCCATGATTATCAGTCATCCCCTTTTTCTTCATACAAAAGATTTTTAAAATGCTATCTTTATCCAATGTTTTGTTATGTTTTAAGGGCAGATTTGTTTGCATGAACTTCTGTTGAGATAATCAGTGTTTTTTTTAGAATTTATTTTGTAAAGTATTATTGGAATTTAGAATACCATTAATGATCTTATAAATGAAGCAACAGTTTTACACTTACAGTAACATTTTATCATCAGAAGAGTCAGATGATTTTATGATTTATGCCACTGTCTTTTATCACTTGGACAGGAAATGTCATATTTCTTGGTTGCTTCCTCATTAGGAATAAGGCTGGAAAATATGATATTTGTTTTTCCTTTAAGTTATACTAAGTTTTGTGTTTACTGTGTTTTTTTGCAGATTCGAGAGAAACTAATGGAAAAGAAAGTAGGCATGGAAAGATCTGAACAAGCTAAAAAGTTACGTGAGGCCAAAAAGTATGGCAAAAAGGTAAGAGGGCAATGAAGAAGTTGTGCTTGATTTTGTTCTGTTCGTGTGGCTTTCTCTCTTCTTCTGCGTTCACTCGTATGCACACGAGTGGGCTTTTACATGTATAACCGTTTTTACCCCGCCATGTAGGCAGCCATACTCCGTTTTCAGGGGTGTGCATGCTGGGTATGTTCTTGTTTCCATAACCCACTGAACGCTGACATGGATTACAGGATCTTTAATGTGCGTATTTGATCTCCTGCTTGCATATACATACGAAGGGGTTCAGGCACTAGCAGGTCTGCACATATGTTGACCTGGGAGATCGTAAAAATCTCCACCCTTTACCCACCAGGCGCCGTCACCGTGATTCAAACCCGGGACCCTCAGATTGACAGTCCAACGCTTTAACCACTCGGCTATTGCGCCCGTCGTTCGTGTGGCTTTCACTCATGTTGTAAAGGTAACTGGTTTGTGTAAAATGCGTTTGACAATTTGTTCAATAGATGGATGTGCATGTGTTTCACTTGCTCTTTTTTTTTCTTTTTAAAAAAATTATTTTTTATCAATTTCATCAATAATCTTTCATTCATCATCTTTTTTTATATTCATTCGGGCTGGCACAATCGCCACATTGTTAACTCACTCAGTACAGCCAGTCCTCTCTTCTCCTCTACTCAGACCCATCGGATGTCCAGTGGGTGTCTGAATGACGGAACCTTTAGCTTCCGTTGTCAGAATTGTGGTATTCTTTTTCAACATTCACCTCTTCAGTATAAGAGCCTTCTGCTTGCAATATTTTGATGATGGTAATTGGGGTGAAACGCTGTTAACGTCATCTCTTTCGCTGTTTGTATGGAGAGAGTTAAAGCTTTGGACTTGGAGGGACCTGGGTTCAATCTTTTATTGGAGCCTGGTGGACTAAGGGTAGCGATTTCTTTTTCTTTTTTTTTTTCCTGTCTTCCAGGTTATTGTATGTGCAGACCTGCTTGTACCTTAAAATCTCCTTCATGTTAACATGCTCATTAGCATGTGCAAAAGATCAATTAATATGCATATCAGAAATCCTGTGATCCATTTTAGTGTTCGGTTCGTTATGGTAACAGAAACATACCCAGCATGCATGCCCTTGATTTGCTACATATATGGCAGGGAAAAACCTTTTGTGCATGTAAAAGCCTGCTCATAGATGATTGCCAATATCATGTATAAATTATACATGAATATAAATCATACATCTATATAATTGAACACAGGTGCAGCAAGAAGTTGCTTTGAAGAGGCAACAGGAGAAGAAAGAACTGGGAGAAGCAGTGAAGAAGTTCCGCAAAGGTAGGCCCTGCAGAAAGTTCAGACTTTTTGGCATCATGATTTGAAGTGTGCCAGACATATTAGTTATTACCTGTGAGCGTGTGTGCGCGCGTGTGTGTGCATTTGTTTTGATTTTGTTGTTAATTTTTTCCCATTTAAAAATGTTAGTACCATAAAGTTCACTCTATTGAGCACACTGGTATACAAGCCGCACCAACTAAATTTTGGAAAAAATTGAACTTTATGCATACATAAGCTGCACTGGCTTATAAGCTGCACTTATTTCCGGTACCGGAACACATACTGATACTACAGAAAAGCTGTCAATACTGTAGGTTATGAAGTAAACACAAGCGGGAACAACACAAAGAAAAGCAAGCAAAAATACTGCTAGTGCCACAAAAAAATAATAAACACAACGAAAATAAGATCCATAATTTAGGGATTGTCACATTTATTCAACGTCATCCTGCTCACTGAAATCTTCGTCGTCAGTGTCTGAGTTGAAGAGAACCAGCACAGCTTCCTCCGCCATCTTGTCACTGACTTCAGCCTCGCTTTCACTTCATGAACATGAAGGTGGAGGTCGCTGCTGGTTCGTTGCTTGCACTGTCGTCTGCTAGGTCGATCGCCTTCAATTTGAAGGCTGCATCATAGGCATAACATCACGTTTTCGGCATGATGAGGGTGTATGCTTGGGCAGAGTGGAACTGAATGCTGATCTGAAGGCTGAACAGTTAGCACACTATCCTGAAGCTCATCCAAAAATTCATGGACAGAAATCATAATTTTGGTGAGTTGAAGGGCAGCTAAGAATAGACGAGAATGTGACACTCCCGGGATCATTAAAATCCTCAAATAAGCCGCATCATTGTATAAACCGCAGAGGTTGAAGCTGGAGTAAAAGGTCGCAGCTTATAGACCGAACTTTACGGTATATGGGTTCTTCAAAATAAAATGTATGCAACGGCCACATGCTTCCCTAGACATTTTATACTGTAGTTGTCTACAAGGCACCATTCAGGCTTGTCTACTCAGTGAGGTTATGCCAGAGCATCTGGAAATTTTACTTTTATATTACATGTACATGAACATGCGTTTTCAGACATTTTGGAAAGCTTGAAGAAGAATGTATTTTACAAGTCTTGGCATTAAATATAAAATCACTATGGACTGATTGTATATCCCATTTTTGCACGTCTTATTATTTATTGTTTTGTTTGAATTTCAGTTTGGCTATTCCTTATTTTTTATCAGTATTATGTAGAAATTTTGTCATAAAAAGTATTAATGAAGAAGAAAAAAAAAGACAAAAAAGACTATGTATATAAATCATTGGTTTTTAGTGTTGTGCAGATAGTGACCTGAATCTATTCCTGAATTGTTTCAGGAAAAGCAAACAATCTGGATGACATTTTGGAGGGCACCAACAAGAAAACGTGAGTGGTCAAGTTGTTCCCATTTATGTGTATAAAATGCAGGATGATCATCGTGAGTCAATCATGGGTTCAAATCAGAATGTTACACATATAAAACTGGAATATGTGTGCTGTGAGAACCAATGTGTTAGATAGATCATCCAATCACAGGACGTAGGTCATTCAATTTTTTTTTTGTTGGATTCTGATTTCCCCAACTGCAGCATCTGCAAGGATTACATGCTTGACAAAAGGAAGCAATGTGCATGCGTTTCACTTTATCCCAATACACTTCAGTACAAAAGTGTACCTATTCTGAATAATTGGCGGGGACAAAGTCAGACATAATGGAGAACCTGCGTGTATGAATGATGAACTGTTGTGTTTAATAATTGGTGGGCACAAAGTCATGTATAATGGAGAACCTGTATATATGAATGAAGAAGTGTTGTGTATACTCCTACCCCTGTTAAATCAGGGTTTTTGTGGCAGTGCATACACACATGCACACAGTGACAAACCCCCGCCATAACTGCTTCTGTTCACACAGATTGACCCGGTCATTTTATTTGGGACTTCACATTTTGAGGTCTTAGCTAAACTGCAAGTCTTACATGCATCACTATCAGTACCACCACTACAACTCCTGTAATCATTCATGAACTATGAGAAACGGGTCATTTTAAAAGCATGATTTGATTTTCCTCCAGATATTTAACTTTTAAGCACTTTGAAGAAAAACTTTGATCAATCTGACAAGTCATAAAACTATGATATATATTTCTTTCTGTCTGTCTGCGTCTGTTCATATACCTAAGACTTAAATTCCCAGAAGCTAGTGTTACATGAATATATGTTAAATGAACATGCGTGTGTTTGCGTAACAGGCAACCAAACAAGAAAAGACAGCAAAAGAACCGCAAATTTGGGTTTGGGGGACAGAAAAAGAGGAGTAAAAGGAACACGAAGCAGTCCCTGGATAATCCATGGAAAATGTCAGCAAAACCCGGTTCTTCAAAACCTGGTCAGGTGAGTACCTGTTCAACAAAGTATTATTGGTGAGACAGCTTAGCAGGTCTTGCACGTTTAATATTGTCGTGGATGTTAGTGGGTTGACAAAAGAGAGAGTGAGTTAGAGTATGTGCTTTAATGTGTGTGTTTGTGTGTTTTGTTTTCTTTATGAATCATAACTGTTTACAAACTAGTGTTTGTTAAACAAAATTTATTGATTAATTACAAACTTCAAGAGTCAAAGATCACTTTTTTTTGCTGAAACCAGCATCATGTCTTATTTAACTTTCATAAATGTTTTTGCTTTGACTATTCTGGTGTTTATTTCAGTCTGCCTGGTCAGAAAATGTTAGTGTCAGTTTCTTAAGGTAACGGACTTGTTAAAAAAAAAAAAAGGAATAATTATTATAAGTGTTTGTTCTTCTGATGAAATATTCCTGACACTGTATATATGTTTACTTCATTCCACTTGAAGATGTGAATTTGGTTTTGCATCTTTTTTTTTTCAGGGAAAGAGCAAGCACAAACCCAACAGACCTGGCAAAGCACGAAGAAACCAAAATAAAAACAGGGGGAAAAAATAAACAGGGAATTGTACATTCATGTGTGTGTATGTGTGTGTGTTAGAGAGGGGGTGTGGGTGTGTGGTGTTTTGTTTTGTGCCTATTCACTTGCATAAGAAATGAAATATTGGACAGGTTGAAATAAATGAAGCAGAGTGCATGTGTGTGTGTAAGTGTTAAGAAAACATGTACTGTTGTGCATTTAGTGGTTGTAAATAAAATCATTAAAAAAAAAAAGAATGTCTTTGTGAACATTATTTGCTGAAGAAAATGGAAGGAAAAGTGAGTATGTGATTTTGTGTGTATGTGAACCTTTTTCCTCGTTAACAAAGAAACATTTTACCTTTAGAACAGCTTAATATTTAAGGAATTCCTTTCAGTTGCAATTGTTTTTAATTAACACATTGCACATACTTCTCAAAATTACTTATGTGGTGGGTTGCAACACCAGGAGCAGATAAGCGTGTGAAGTGCCTAATGCCAAGTAAAAAAAAATATCCAGTACCCTTCGACTCCTAATGGCAATAGGTGCTGAACTCTCCCTGCGTTTGGAACCGGAATTTCACACAAATTTTGCTGTGGTCAGGATGTAAGGAAAAGCTGGGAGGACAGAGTGTTCTGAGATTGCTGGATGTAGCACTGGAATCTTCTTAACCATGGACAGGCCATCAACTTCAGAGCTTATAACTCAAAATGCAATATCCATATTTTCAATGCCATCAAAACCAGTCATTCATTCAGACAATACAAACCAACAGAAACAAAATGGCGTTCTGAACAGTCTGTTTACCTTTTGCAGCACAATGCAACGATGGTTTAATTATTGGGTGAACAGAATCACACACTCCATTTCCTGTTGTTGTTTTTTTTGCAACCCCCTCCTCCCTCCCTAGCTGATTTATTGATTTATTAAAGGCAACTATTATTAAAGACAACTGAACTTGCCTTGGGTGTGAGCTTTATTTGTACATTCTTTCATAACTTACACAGTGAATAAGAACCATGACTGTACAAAATGCAGGCAAACACATCACAAGCACTGCTTTCATTTGCTGCTACAGGAGAAAAAGGTACTGCTTTTTCAAGGATTTACTTCTGCACAGGTAGGGGGAAAAGCAGCAGTAGCAGCACATACTGACCCTGTTACTATAAGCAAACCAACCGACAACATAAAACATTAATCACAAAAAGAGGAAGCAAATCATGAAAATATGATGATCATGAAATACAGCGAAAACAACAACAAAAACAAAACAAAAAAACCAAAAAACTGGCATAACATAGTGACTAAAACCAACCAAACAAAACAAGGCATACCCACTATGTTTGAAATGCTACAGTTTGCATACAACTGATGCAGTATGTATCAAGGAGCTGGGGAATATGCTGCCACAGTTTCCATTCACCTCAAAATCAAACAAGCTCACAAGAAATCCAATCATTGATCTTCCACACTGCAATAAAGGCTGAACAGGGGGGAAATAATGGAGGCCTTGGAATGAGCTATCTGTCCTGATGCTGTGAAATTCACACTGGATGTTCAAAATCAAAGGTAATGGAATAATACTATAAGTACAGAAAATGAAGCTAATACACAGCTCATATTACCATAATAGCTCTGAAATAAAACCATGAATCAAATGGTCTGCAGGGATCACTAAATTTACAGGCCAGAAGGAAAACATTCAGTCAACCCTAACATTCGCTGTCTACAGACTATCGCACAGTACACACATGAGTTAATGTTTCTTCTTCACAGAGCAGCAGTTCCCTTGCACAGACATGGCGTTAAACACACAAAAAGCTGTACTATAAGCAATGTGTTTCACATTTTTCATTTTTGCAGTTTCTGGATAAAATATTCAATTTCCAATGAAAATTTTCAAGCAATAAAACTGCCCCAAATGATTTTACTTTTTATTTGTAAAACATCTGATCCTCAAATAGCTTCTACACAGGTCACATTTTGAAATAAGTTTTTTGCCATTTCCAATTTATTGAGGTCATGGCCACCAAACTGTAAATGCAACAATGACCTGATATATCTGAAGACAAATATATGACTGTCAAAATGAACTAGTTTTACATCATTGAACCAGGGTTATCATTTCACACATCAAAATGGGATAAAGGGAAAGGCACCAAAACAATTGGTCATACCAAAAGTAAAAGATAACAAAACTGGCTAAGTGTCCAAAAATGCAAAAAGACCTGCTGCTTAACTTGCTTTACAGAACAAATGTCAGAGAAAGAATTATGTGATCATATTGCTACTTTTATTCCTGCAATTTTATATGGAAAGAAAGTGGGGAGTGAGGATGAGAAAGGACAAGAAAAGGAGAGGGAGTCCGGCCAGAGAATGAGAACTGAGGAAAGATATAATACGCTTAATAGCCAAAAAAAGCGTAAGATGAGACAGAGCGTAAACCGGACAAGATGGCGTGGAGAGCCTTGGCCAAAGGAATGATTCAGCACTTATAGCTTTTAGAGGCGTTTGATTGGCTAAGAGCGGACTGGGCAAGATGGGTTGTCTTTTCACTGTTAGCAAATTTGGCCAAGCAGAGCAAACCGATAGGCCTAGTTTGCATCAGTTTGACATGGTACAGTATATGACACCGAAATGTGAAATGTACAGCAAATGCAATAGGATAATGCCCATCTTACTGAAGCCTTCATAAACTGTCATAACCGAACAGCTGAGAGAAGATGCACCTGAAAAAACTGCAGCTAAAAAAAACAGAGTTACTGAAGTATAAAATCCTACATCTGAAGAGACAGAAACATGAATGGCAGCTTCATCAAACAACACACCAAAACTGTTTTCCAAAGAAAGCACTGCTATGACCGCAAACCTGCATCGTCTTTACTGACTTAAGTAACTGTCCAGTCACAACTCGTGCATATCACATCAAGATTTCCATGCTTTCCCAGTGAAAGCAACAGGCTGGGATAAGGGCAAGCGGCTTACATAGCATCATGATCACTATGGAGGTGTATGGAATCCTATGTACAACCCAGAACCACAAGTGCAAACAAATATCTAAAGAATCCTGCTTTTGGCATAAATGAAATTCTTTGGAAGATAATGTACGACCATTCACCAATTTCATCGGACTGAAATAATCAGTAAAACATAAAAGTCATCTGACAACAATAGTGAAAAAAGATGAGAATAAATATAACAAAAAGATCACTTAAAACAAACCAAATTTCAATAGCAGCATGATAAGCTAAAAAAAAAAAAAAAAAAAAACACCACCAAAAAACAAACAACATTCCAAACAAAGCAATATAAATTTAAAAGAAAAGAAAAACAAAACAAAAACAACAACAAAAAACCAACCACCCAACAACCAAAAACCAACACCACCAACAATAAGGGCTGGGTAAGAAGAGTGGAAAAGTGGGAATGGGGTAGATCATGTCATCACTTTGTAAAATATTGTATATATATATATATATATATAATACTGAAAATCTTATTACTACCCTCCAATCAAAAAAAAAGAAAAGAAAAGAAAGCCAAATGCTTTCTTAGATGGATAAGTCACTGGTGACCTGTGAGGAAGAACCATGTGGCAGTAACTAGTCACAAACCAGTGCAAGCTCATCACTGGACTGACAACCTTCAAGCAAGCATTCTCCACTACGCGAAGCACGCATACTGGCACAGAGAGGCTTCACTGACAAACAACAGTAACATTCTGCAAAACACACTGTAGTCACCCCTTCCTTGTTCTCTTTGACAATCATTCACTTGTGCGTTCGGTATATCGTTAAAGACAAAAAAAAAGAGCAAAAAGAAGAAAAAAAAGAACCTTATGACCCAATACAAAAAAAAAAGAGTAAAAAAAAAATTAGTAACAGGGCCTTATCAAATATGGTAATGGAAAAACAAAAATGAAGCCTGACTTCATAAAAAACAAGGAGTGAGTCAAAGAGCGTGGTGGGTATGGGAAGGGCAAAGTGAGGAGAGAGGGGTAGGGTGGGGGTGGGGGGGATGAGGGGAGAAACTGACAGACAGCTGTCATGTAATCATTCAACAGCCCAACAGACACAAACAGCGTTTCCACCACAGGCCCTTGTCATGAAAATAACATTGAACAGCTGACTTGTTTTCTGTTTGATTTTTCATCATCGGCCTTCAGGTTTTGCAAATAAATAACCCGGTCCTCCCTGAAGTGAACCAGTTTAGCGCTTCACAAAAAAAAAAAAAAAAAGAAGAAAAAAGAAGAAAGATTTTAATCTTACCCTTTATTTCTATGCTTGCTCCATCAATCAGCACTGTTCATCATTTCTAGCATTTTTATTCCCACCATGATGGAAAGAAAGTCAGGAACCCCCCCCCCCCAAAACAAAATGACTGAAAAACAATCACATATAAAAAATATTTCTTAAATACATGATAATAAACTGTGTTAAAAAAAAAAGGGCAATGTGGATTTTTTCCCCCTCCTTTCAAAGTCAGAAAATGTTAATTTGATTCACTGAGATCAATGAATGGTGGCCGATGTTCAATTCACAGTTTTCTCTGTGCGAATACCTGCGAGTGTGTGCTTTTGGGTCAAACTGTTACCATCAAAGAACAGCAGAATGACTAGTACTGTCCCATCCACGCTCTGGTTCATCACCATTTTATCACAATCACTGTCATGCTTCAAGTCTCTCCAAGCAGGCAAAGTCATCAAGAAAACAACAAAGGAAGCATCAAAAGTTATGCACAAAGCGATAATACATCCACCACCACTTAAACATCAGAAGCTGTACGACCAAAATTCAATAAAAGTTCTGATATGCGATGCATGTTTATTTTTGAATGTTTTTAAAGGTATTCATGTGGATACCCAGACCTAACCTGGCAGAGGATCACAACCACTTTACTGTGTTGCAGACAGTGGCGCCATTGTATCTATATATGGTTTCACTCACTTGTTCACCTCACCGTCGTTGTTTCCACTATGTTAAATTTCCAGAGTTTACTGTGATCATTCCTGCCACCAGCTTATTTCACAAGTGGTTCTTCCTTCAGGGTTTTTGATGCTGCTACCGTTTGTAACAGTGCTACAAACTTTTTTTTTTTTTTTTTTTTTTTGCCAATATCATTCACAGTATAAATATATTATTACTTTCACTTTATACAAGAATAATAACAAACAACAAAAACACAATTTCCCATTCACAGTAACATGACTGCAGAGGAGGAAGGAAACGTGTGCCATCCTATGCAACAGTCTGGTCATACAGTGCACCCTGGTGAACTCTGCACAACAGTGCGCTCAATCATGGACAACAGTGTGCTCAATCATAGACAACAGTGCTCGATCATGGACAACAGTGTGCTCAATCATGAACAGTGCTCAATCATGGACAACAGTGCTCAATCATGGACAACAGTGCGCTCAATCATAGACAACAGTGTACTCAATCATTACTATCTACAATCTGGGAAACCAACCAACCAACCAGTCTTCATCATGCCCTTCTAAACACAGTAAAACCTCTCACATAACAAGTGGCACAGGATTGAATGTTATTGTCTTTGTGTGGTTGACATCAACCTTTCACTTTCTGCTGAACAAACTGCAGGAACTCGTAATAGGATTTGCTGTTCTCTGCCCGGTCCTCTACCATGTGCTGGAAGAACAAATGACGCAGTTTGCTGTCCTCTCTGTTTGAAAAACACAAGTGAAAAAAAATCATTAAACCAACGTGCAAAAGCATGCAAACTCTTTTAAGAGAATGACACCAACATTACACTCGAACACACGCACATAAACTGACCTTGAAGCTAATTAACTTAAACAGGACAACTGGCAATTACAGTGGACAGCCAGTCTAACGCATTTCAGGGAAAGTAAAATATCAAAGGCAAAAGCGTGTGCGCAATTAACAAACGCTTACAATAATCTATGACTTTTTCCTCCCCAGAAAAACCTCTTTGAAAAGAAAAACTACCTCCTTTCTCTCTGTACATCTTTGCAGTTGACTGAACTCTCATTTGCTGCTGTATTGATGTCATGTGTTGTCTGACTGGAAAGGGAGTGGATAAAGAACAAAACACATTGCCAGCTGTGACTTCAAACCACACATTAACTGGGGAGTGAAGTGATACTGTTCTCTTTTAATTTGTCTAAATTATTATAATTTTCTTTTTATTCTAACAAAGAACAAAAACACATTTGATGAACAAAACAAAGCAAACACTAACAACAGCAAGGGAAATAAAAGGGGGAAAAAAAGAGCTCAGCATAACAGACCAATTATAACTGGATCAGAAACTGGCCCCAGCATGTAACAGATGTACATATGCATTCCATGTGAAGAAAATATCAACATACTGTAATAAACATGTACACTATCATCCATATCATCATTCTGTTATCCTTGTTATTCTGTATCGTAAAAGTGGTACAATTCTTTTTTCTACTACTGGATACATAGAAAAAGAACACAACGCAAAGCACCGGAGACAGACCAGATACAAATAAAAAAAAAATGAAGAAAAATAAAACGAAATAAATGTGACTGTCTGCGATGTGATATACTGTGATTTCATTTTCTCTCACTTTTACTATTATCACTTTTTTGGCACATTTACAATTCTGTTATATGGCTCTCTTTGAACTTTATCTCTGGGCCCTCTTAAAATGGAAAAAGAATATGTTGACTTTGTTCACATTCACTTAACTTGTTCACTCCACCAAAGAAACAGACAAAAATATCTTGCCAATACTTATCTGCACACATCCAATTATACCACCACTCGTATGGGTCTAAAGTCACACATATCAGTTATCTTTTGACTCAGTTGTAACTGACTGCCTCTGGGTCAGTGCCCCTTGATCTGGTGAGGTAGGGTCTGACCATTTCAGTAAAAAAAAAAAAACCCAACAAGAATGAGATGAAAGCCTTAGTGAATATTTCATCACCTCTTCCTTGTCAGCACTATGTGAGCTAAGGGAAAAATTTGCTCTAATGCTATTTGACCTATCATTCATAAATATACTATTTTCTTTTTGTACTGCTACTAAGACTGGTAGTATGACTGACGACCCCTCCACTGAAAGCACCATTCCACTGTTAGCTGGTGTTTTTTTTTTTCATAAATACCCCCGCCCCCCAATCCAATCCCCAAACCATTTTCCACATCAATCATATGAGTGTGAATGTGGGTGCAGTAAAGAGTGAATGCCTACGTGTCTACATCACCTTGTAGTGTATAGACAATAAAACAATGAGAAGAACAAGAATCCTACTAAGACACAGAATGACAGACAGCACATGACCCAAATAAAAAAAGATTAAAAAAAAAGAGGAAAGAAAAGCAAGCAGATGTCAAGAGTGACCTGAGGACAAGGAAGGACACGCCCCCTGGCCTGGCGTCCATCAGGTAACCAAGGAAAGAACGCAGTCTCTCTGACGTGGGATTGTCCACTTCTGGGAGATCAGTCTGAAAAACACACAGGTATACACTATTGTCAGTTTTCACAGAGATTATACTGTAATTATGTGTGTCTGTGTGTGTGTGTGTGTGTGTGTGTGTGTGAGTGTGAGCATGCATGTGTGTTGGCTGATACTGTGTTGTGTTGTGTTATGCGAGTTGGAGTGTGCACACGAAGGGAGAAAAATCATGGCTGGTGGCTTATGAAGGAATCTTACAGTCCTGCACATCAGACTGGTTTAGACTGCATCAGAAACTGCACCCAAATGTACACTTTTTATCTGTTATTTTCCAATCAACAGTTAAAACATGAAGAATTTCTTTAACTTCAGACCTGACAGTAATGCCAAAAGCACAGCAAATCAAAGATCAGAGATGTTCAAAATCCTATGCAGACTGACAGGGGATTACTATGCAGTGGGCTCAATGTAAAGAACAGGAAAACAGACAAGCCTCATTCACTTTACAGCTACTGTTAACAAAAGAATACAAATCATATCAACAGACCAACATTACAGACCCCAACACATGCACAGACAGAGACACAACTCATCAAGAGCAGACATTCATTCACCATGTCGAAACAAAACCAAAACCAACAACTGACCATTCCGTCGGGGATGGCCCCAAAGTTGGGCACGTTAAAGACACTCTGGCAGAAGGCGTCAGGCACGGCCCCTCCGACCATCATGTACATGTTCTCCCCCTGGTCCAAGACGTACACCCCGTGACGGTCGATGTTGGCTGACGACAGCTGGAGGCGCGGAGCTCTGGGGTACTTCTCCTTGTTGTGCTCCACCACGTCCTGCAGAGGGACAAAGTATTGGAGGCAGTGTGTCAGAGAGTATACAGAGTATGAACAGAACATCAACACATTCTTCTTCTTCTTTCTTTGTGGGCTGCAACTCCCACGTACACTCATATGTACACGAGTGGGCTTTTATGTGTATGACCGTTTTTACCCTGTCATGTAAGCAGCAATACACCGTTTTCGGGGGGTGTGCATGCTGGGTGCGTTCTTGTTTCCATAACCCACTGAACACTGAAATGGATTACAGGATCTTTAATATGCCTATTTGATCTTCTGCTTGCGTATCCACACGGAGGGGGTTCAGGCACAAGCAGATCTGCACATTATGTTGACCTGGGAGATTGGAAAAATCTCCACCCTTTACTCACCAGGCGTCATTACCGAGATTCAAAGCCAGTACCATCAGATTGAAAGTCCAATGCTTTAACCACTTGGCTACTGCATCTGTCATCAACACATTCAAACACACACAAATACCTCAACCAAAATCTGATGAAACACCTCTCCCCTGTTGTCATAACGTGACATCTATATAGGAATTACATGACATTTATGATGATGTGATGACATATACACAATAAGTAGACCGAGTTCAAATCTCGTATAGGGTGTCTCCGATGTCAATGATTATACAGCTGACAAACAGAAGAACATCAACACATTCAAACTAAATTCATGCTCACTCTTAATATCAATACCAACTGATTTGGTAAAATAAACAGAAAAACTACTGTTTTCAAGAAAAAAAAAAAAAAGACGTCAATACCTCCTAACACACAGAAAGGCCTGAACCAAAGCCTGGTTCTCCCAAATCATCATAAGGTGATGTCCACTCAGGAATTACCCAACACAAATGCTGTCATGAAATAAACACAATTCATTGTAAATAAAAGTAAATTTCTATGCTGACAGAGTGGTCAAACAATGACAGGGTTCGCTAGATGCCCACATGGAAGTTGCCATCCATCGACGGTTATTGTCACTTTGCTTCAATACACTAACAAATAACATCACTGCAATTTGACTCTTTACAATCTGCCCCATGTGATATGAGTGTGCGCGTCTGTATGCGTGTGTGCATGTCTGGGCATGCATTGGTGTGTGTGTGTGTGTGTGTGTGTGTGTGTGTGTGTGTGTGTGTGTGTGTGTGTGTGCATAAATGCTTGTGTGAACTCTTTCTGCTTTATTTGAACTACCATGAAGTGCTAACTTCTTTCTGTCAGAGTTCAGAAGGCTTTCCACAGGCTGGCACAATGTACTTTTATGATTAACCCTTTCAAGAAGAAAGCAAGAGAAATGACACACAGAGAAAGAGACAAAATACAGACCAGGCACTGTTTCATTACATTCTGATATAGAAAGTAAACCAAAACATCTTAAACAGGCATGCATGCATAACACACACGAACCAATACACACGCAAGAAACAATACACACAATATACACACACAAAACAATAAACAATGAAAGACCTTTAGACAAGGCTTATAGTTTCTAAGCTACAATAATTTAAAATAACAAACAGAAAGGTGCTTAAGAGTCTGGTCTCTGACCGAAAACAGGCGTTTCATTATCAATGATAACAATAATCCTAAAAAAAACCCCATAAAACCATACAGACTACAATAATCATGTAACACCTTTCAGAAGACAGTACTCACCTCATCACTGAGGCCATGCACTGGGTACAGATGAGGGTAGAAGGTCTGCAGAAGGATCCCGGTGGGCAGACACTTGGCCAGCAAGTGAGCATACACCCGGTCATCCACCCTGATGTTGGCTGATATCCTGAAGGCAGTCTGAACACAAGAGAACACCAGCTATGAACAAACAAGCAATGCCGGGAACAGACAATCAGTGAACCAACAGCCAATCAGGTTAAACAAACAGGCTGACAATTTGATAGGAATTAGCAAACAAAATCTGAAATCAATAAACTAAGAAGAAAATTTAATACACAGAAAAGGGGAATCAATTGGCAAAAAAAAGGGGGAAAAATGAGGTGCAGCCTATAAAACCGTTAATAAAAAACAACACACATAAAAAACAGTAAACAAATAGTGGAGTGAGTGCTTAAAAAAACCCCACCCTTCTGCTCTACACACAGACACCAAAAAAAAAAAACCCAGCCACAAGCATATCAAACACATAATGCTACCCTCCACACAGATACTAAGGACCAACATAACAAGTCACTTCCTTTTGCACCCTCTCCGCAACACAAGTACCATACTGACATATGCACACGCGCGCGCACACACACACACACACAACACACCCGCATGCACAAGCACATATTAACACAGACTTACACTTTTCAGCATGGCCAGTGTGAAGAGAGGGAGGAGGCGGAGGGAGTAGGGGGCCATGAGGGCGCCGACCCGCTGTGAGGCAGGAATCTGTGTGGCATAAGCGTTCAGCATGTCTTGGCAAGCGTTCAGCATGGCGTCCCGGGCATCATCCAGGGAGGAGCTGATTGTCCTGTCCACAGCTGCACACACACACACACACACATGCACACACACACACACACAGAGTCAGCGTCCACCTCAGTTTCCACACATCTGACCAAACAGAATTCCTTACCATTTTTCAGACATTTTCCTACTAGACTGAACATTTTCCCTTCCAAACAGAAACCTAAACTTAATTAAAAAAATATGTTTCATCGCTAATGAAAGAGATCAGAAGATACTGTTTTTTTTCTTTCTTTCTTTGTTTTTTTTAAATACATTAAGCTCTTTGTTGAGTGGTAATGGTCAAGGTTGTTTTTTTAATAATTAAAATGCCAACACTTCTTCACACCCCAATGGGCAAAACATGTTTTTAAAAGACTTTTCCAGCCCTGAAAATGGTTCTATCCATTTTTCCAAGACTTTACAGATTTCCAAATGTACTAATGTACCATGACAGCAGCATAGGGGCAGCACATGACCACAGAGTCGTTGCTGTCATAAACTGTGAAGTCAGCATGCAATCAGCTACTGGCCAGGACACTTTCACTACAAAACAGTTATGATCACATGCACAGACACACGCTGACAGACATACAGATACATCCATCTGAAACTGGCAACACATTTCTGAGAACGATCTCTGCATTCAAGCAACTTAAGACAACTGATCTTTGAACACAATGATCTCATTCAAATTTTCACAGCATTTCAAGTCATTACATCCATGTCACCAGAAAAGTCAATACACTGCACACTTGATAGAAGCAGGTGGCCACCCACACCTGGGAAAAGCTGATACTGTTTCAAAAGACAGACCAAGCCATACTTTGGGACACTTGAGCCTTGGATAATCTAACCTTTTTTCCTGTCTCAACCAGGTCAAAGTACCAGTTTTCCACACCAGTCATTTCCCATTCCGTATCGTTACGCGTGTCAGACACTGAGAACTTCACAAAACCTTGTTTCCTTACCCATTTTGGCCAGCAGGGAGGCGATGGCTTGTTGGTCAGCTCCAGTGAAAACATCACTCAACTGGTTCGTCACAGGCACACACAGACTGTGCACACGGATACGTCGTTCACCTGCATACACACCTTCAACCCTTACTTCAGGAGTGAATGGTGGTGGCAGTAGGAGAGAGAGAGGGACTGACAGTGACAGAAGAAAAGAGACGGAGATGGAACAAAGGACATGAAAACTGAGAGAATTTAAAGATGAACAAAAAAAGTATTGTATTGCATTGTATTGTACTGCACTGTATTATCCTTTGTCACAACTGCGTCAAATTAAGGCTATCTCCCCAAAAGAACACATCGCTGCAGTGCAGTGCCACCCTATCTTTTGTTTTGCTTTGTTTTTTCTGTGTGCTGGTTTATTTTACCAAAGTGGATTTTTCTACAGAATTTTGCCAGGGACAACCCTTTTGTTGCTGTGGGTTCCTCTACATGCACTAAGCGCATTGTCATACACTGGACCTTGGTTCATCCGTATGACTAGAGTCCAGATCACCAGTCTAGTGGAGACAGAGAAAATACTGGCAGGTATGGGATTTGATCCCGCTCCCTCAGATTCCTTGCTTCCTAGGCGGATGCATTATCACTTGGCAACCACTTGAATGATGAGCAACGAACAGAGGAAGAAAGACAACAGCGGTACCTTTGCTGGACGTGTAGAGGAGGGCAGCCTGGAAACAGACATTGCTGGACTCCGTCAAGTTCTCCTCAATGGACATCTGCATGCCAAACCCAGCGTCAGGGTTCACGTTGGGCAACGACAGCAAGTCCGTGGACCGCACAAAAAAGTTGCCGTGGAACGTGTGGATACTGATACCTGAAAAGCATTGGCCAGGACTGTTTATTGTTTGCATCTACAATCTACCTGTTCTCAGGTGCTAAGATTGATTTAATACTGCATCTTACCAGACTGTAATTTGTCAATGATTTTATCATTCATTTCTTTTTGTTGCTGCACTTGATTCCCAGAAAAAATATTCTCTGGTTAAAAAAATGTACAATAAGAAAAACAAAACAAAAAAATACATAGGAGAAATAACAAATCAATTATGTTCTGAACCTGACAGCCATTTCTGTACAACATATTAACCCCCTGACTGCTGCAGAAGTGCACACTCATCACTGAAGAGTCATCATGTGAATCAGGTAGAGTTAGTTTGCAGGTCAGGGTGTCAGTCACCATTACTTGGACCTCATCCTCTTTGAATTGCACTACTTTTGTTCAGTGAATCAATGAAACCACTTAAAGGAACACACAAAAGTAGTAATTGTATCTGGATTCATGCCATGCTAGTCTCTTTTCAACAATGCTTTGCAGCTGAGTGATTAAAGATAATAAATCTTTATATAATACATTACCACATATATTCAGCTCGTTAACTTGCAAATGTTGAAAAGAAAAAAAGAAGAAAAAAAAAAGAAAAAAAAAAGAAAGAAAAAAACTAAATGCAAACTGTGTGTGCATGTGTGTGTGCCTGAGTATGTGAAGCAGTAGTAGTACTTTCACTGAACATAATATGACGTAAGATAAAATGAGAGAGAGTAAGAGACAGGTAGACTGAAGCAAAGACAGAAAGAACGTGTATGTGTGTGTCCTCAAGTCTGAGTGTGCACAACCAAAAACAAATAGAGTCATTACCTCGAGTACATCGTATCCTCATGACTGCTTCAAAGCCTATCTTGCGAGTGAAGTAGCGTCGCAGGTCTGACTCAAACTTGTCGGACATGGCAGGGTTGCGCACCGCGTGGAAGGAGGGGTAATACTGCACGCAGCCTCCTGAGTATTTGGAGATACAAGCTGCAACAACACACACACACACACTTGAAGATACACACGCACAAAAAAAAACCCACACTTGAAGACACGTCTCTCTGAATGTCACCTCTTCTGATGCTTGCAACGGTGCAAGTGTGTGTTTGTTTCTGTTTTCTGTGTATGTTGTTCAAGTGTTGTGTAGAGGGGAGGGAGGCAGGGTGAGACTGGTTTATAAGTACTATGAATTTCACCGACTTTTACATCGTGCAACTGAGCATGTTTCACATGAAAAGGCAAAAGCTAACAGCAACTTTTATTTGAAGTATTTACTTTTCAAACCCCATTCAGTTCATTTTATGAGTGGTGTGCTGGTGATTATTACCTGTTATAAATTGCCTGTCACAAGGGAGTTTCCATACAATTTAAAAGAGGATGTCTGCCACAAGAATTTAACCAGAAGCATTATCAACAGATGTCATACATGATTCCCTTGATGCAAGTCTAGCATCCTTCAAACAAAGAAAAAACATGTTCCGTAAATCAAAATCATGAACACAGAAAGGTAGCTGATAACGCTACAGCAATCCACAAGATCAGCACTCACACACGGTGGCGATGTCTGCGTACTGCCCGTTCAGCATGAAGAGGTCCACGGCCACCTGCTGACCCGAGCAGTCCAAGGCCAGCTTCTTGTAGAAGTCGGAAGATGGGCCCAGGTTGGAGACGCTCTGCAATGCAGACAGCTACACCATGTCTACTGTTCAACACTGAAGGATCACCCGAGTGGACACACTCTCACTACACTGGTAACAGGAACATACATACTACATCCATGGTACACCATGTCTGCTGTAAAACACGATAAGCATCACCTATGTGGATGGATACATTCTTGCAACACTGGTAACAGGATCACAAATACTAAATCCATGGGACACTGTGTCTGCTGCAAAACACAGTAAGCATCACCTATGTGGATACACTCTTGCAACATTGGCAACACGATCACACATGCTACATCCATGGTACACCACGTCTGCTGTAAAACACAGTAAGCATAATTGTTGACATACACTTGCTGCATTGATGGTACATAAAATAAATACTGGATAGTACTGGATCAATCTTTGTACACTGACAACTGCACACACTCTCTGTGCTCAACAATTGATTATAATACCTGCTGCACTGCTGGAAACTGAAACACAAAACTTTAAACACATTAAGTCAGACACATTTTCAACCAAAAGGTTTTTTTTGTGACACAAGTCTAAAAACACATGACATCTGCAATGCAAGACTAAAGATGGAAAGTTACAGCATGCACTCAAACTCATACAGAAGGATAAACTCACAAACGCAAGCATCATAGATACACTTAGAAGCACAGACAACCAGAATATTCTCTCACACAGAGTTACGTTACTCCATCAGCCTGACTGGAACACTCTCTGAATGAAATAACTGATCAAACCTTTAACACTTTGTTTCCAAACCATCATGTCTGGCAAGTTGTAATAAAATTAAACAGAGTAGTCTTGTGAGGTGAAGTAAAATTTACTGCCCAGGACTAGTTTTCTACTTGTATATTCTTCCCATCCCCAGTTTTACCATTCCTGTTACCACCCTGTCCACTTTTTATTTCTATTTTAGGAGGCTATTAGCCGCAGCTACTTTCAATTTCTCCACATAGCGAACTAGTAGTTTGGACAGGACAGGAATCCAGACCCCATGCTGGAGTCTGCACCAGTGGGTTGCGGTAAAAAATTTGTAATTAGATTCCATTTTTTTTCAGAGAAAGAAGAGAAAGACAGTGGCGAAGAGAGAGGCGGTGGATGGAGGTTGCCTAAGAGAGATTAAGAGCGGCTAGGGGTGGGGGTGGAGGGGGAATTGCTGACTAACCCGGCTGGCATTTTTGGATGCTGCTTCCCTGTTGTCCAACGCCCCCGGTCCCACTGTGGGCAGCGTGGTCTGCACGACCGTCATACGGCCACCCGTTGAGTTCTGCACACAGGTCAGCTAAAGTTCACTGCACAGCACGCATAGATGTAGCCATGACATCTGTTACAACACAACATTTGCACTGGCTCTCAGCAATGTTGTAAGTGTGTAAGAAAACTTGTGCACACACGCTGTAATAAGAGGAACAGGAGGAATTTTAGTTCAATGTCCTGTCACATAGACTGGTGACTGTAGACATTGTTGAAGTATTGATTTTCACATTCAAATATTATCATTTAAAAATGAGTTGAGGGAAACAGAAGGGTGGAATACTATATATATATATATATATATATATATATATATATATATAGAGAGAGAGAGAGAGAGAGAGAGAGACAGAGATGCCTACGAAAGATCCTCGGCATAAAGTGGCAAGACAGGGTCTCCAACCTCCAGGTCCTAGAGAGGAGCGGCCTGCCCAGCATCGAAAGCCTGCTGATCCAGTGCCAGCTACGCTGGACAGGACACGTTGTCCGCATAACAGACAGCAGGATCACAAAGATGTTACTGTATGGCCAGCTGAAGGAAAGCCACTGCGAAATTGGAAGGCCCTGCAAGCGCTTCAAGGACACCTTGAAGACAAACCTCAAAGCCTGTGACATGGACATCGCTTCTTGGGAAACTGATGCCCTTTACCACTCTCGCTGGAGGACGCCGTGCTCTAGTGGCATAAAGACCTTTGAAAGCAAGAGAACGCTGGCCATTAAGGCGAAGCGTGAGCGAAGGAAGCAGGGCTCAACTTCTGGAGATGTTTTTCCTTGCAACACCTGTGGGACGTGTTGCACATCCAGAATCAGCCTCTTCTCCCATATGAGGACACACACCGACAGATAAGCCTGCCTGCGTACTCATCCGTCGGTCCGATGGGAGACTCCATTATATATGTGTGTGTGTGTGTGTGTGTGTGTGTGTGTGTGTAGTGGTACACACCAGTTTCTTACTAGTTCTGTGTAAAAACTTGACAAAGAAAACTGACATGTATGTAGTAATAGAAGCCAGTGTCTCACAAGGAGTTCAGTGAAAGAAACTGACAGAAAAAAACTGACATGTATGCAAGTAGTACAAGTCTCACACCTTCTGTGTAAGAAACTGACCAAAGGAAAACTCACATGTATATAGCAGAACATGCCAGTGTCTCACCAAAAGTTCTGTGTAAGAACTTGACAGGAAAAAAACAAAACAAAAACAAACAAACTAACATGAATGCAGTAGTACAAGGCAGTGTCTCACCAGGAGTTTGAAGCCAGCCTGAAGGGCAGAGCCCAGAGCGTTGCCCGTCTCCAGGTTGCCTTCGAAGAGTGCAGGCATCTGGGTCAGCAGCTCTGTCACCATGTCCCGCCGCTCGTGCAGGTTCACCATCAAACTGTCCGGGCAAGGCAGGAACACGTCTGTCGGACAGCAACAGTCCTTCAATTCATTCTCCACTCACACTGAATTCAGTCTATTCACTTCCACAAACTACAGGTATTGTAACTGTTGCATTTTTTCCCCCAACAGCACATTTTTTTTTATATACCTTAATGATAAAGGACATTTATATAGCGCGTTTCTTCAGAAATACTGCTCAAAGCGCTTTACATTTCATTCCCCCGCTCCCCACCTCCCCTGTCAATACCCCTCCCCTGGAAATGGACAGTCTTTCTGGATCAACAACATGTCAACATCAATTATATATTGCAGGAGAACTCATGACCCTGAAGCAAACTTGAGGTGCCATTCAGACTGGCCCAAAACAAGACAAGAGTGGTGGTTCTTTGCTGCTGCCCTGCATGCCAGAGTGCATAATGGTAAGAAAGTAAACACTGTATTTGAAAAAAAAAAGGGCTTTGGTAATGCAGAGCAGCCTCCTAAACATCACAGCGTTATTACTTCACTTTGCATTTTGTCGGTACAACAGCACAAAACCTTGCGACCTGTTGTTATTGTACTTTACTGCACAGACATACCACGCACTGCATTCAAAAAGCAGATTCCACAGCTAGCTGTATGAGAACTGCCTTCCGGAGAAAAAAAAGCCCTGCTGAAGACTACATGGCAGTAGTACATCCAAACTCTCCAGGACTCACCCTCCAGATCAGGCACAACCATCATCTGTGGCTGGGACAGGCCCTCCGACAGGTTGAAGAAGTACAGGGAGCGGTCGAAGCAGATGAAGCCAATCTGGGTGCGGGCGTCTCCTGGCAGTCGGTCCAGCTCCTCCACCAAGGTCTGGGTGAACAGCTGCAGGTAACCTGTGCGACAAGAGTAGGATTGTTTTTTTAATATTTATTTATATTCTTTTTTGCTGACTCATTACCTGCATTGTTTCAGTGGTATCACTTCCACACCACTCAATCTGAGTCCCCCTTACACAGCCACAACCGGATACATCTGTCGCATTCCCGTATACCATCAATTGGGACATTTTTCAGACAGCCAGGAATAGTGTAACAAACACTGTTGACAGGGCAAAGTCAAAGTTCTACTCTTCTAAAATCCTTGCATGCACCACAGCCAAACAGCTTTTCAACCCTACGAACAATCTACTAGGTAAAATGAAAAACACTCCTCTCCCTACAACATTTTCGGTGCAGGAAATGTATGGAGGAATCTAAATGAGCAGCATGGGAGTCATGCCACTGAAATGGTGCAGATGATGGGGAAGCAAAAAAAGAAAAAAAAAAAAAAGAAAGAAAAAAAAAAGATATTACACTTCACACATCAGGTTAGGACACAGAACTGTTCACTTCAATTGCACTTGAGCATCAAACTAGGATGCTACATGATCTAATGAACAGACAGTATCAATCCCTAACTCATTCTACTCACAGTGCTAAGTATACACCTGAACTCACCTGTCTCAACGGCATTGAAAGACACATCTAGGATAAACAAGTATACAGCAGGCTGGGGTGGCCTCAACTGCAACAAAAAGACATTTTAAAAGAATTAATGTTTTAATTTTTGTTAGTGTTCGCAGTAAGGTCAGCTTGACACAAGTAAAGAATTTCAGATACTGGCCAACAAGGATGACTAATCCTGACTTCGTGTCAGTTTATAAAGTATTGATTATTATCTCATGGACATATGAGACATTTTATGCAGTGAAATATTGATAATAATCTCAGGAACATTAAACACCCACCCACCCACACATGCCTGCACACACACGTCTGCACACGCACACACACACTTGCACCAATCAAATCTCCATCCTATTCACATACACGTCAACAAAGCACATAAAAGCTGACAAGCCTCACAAACAGCTGCAAGACGTTCACCCTGCCTACCCCCCCACCCTCCCCCTGGCCCCTCCCCACTCCCCCCCAAACTAACCATGTACTCTGACGGAGCAATGAACTCTATGGTGGCTGATCGGATCTCTGGCCTCCTCTGTGGCTCCCCGTATGACTTGGACACCGGGTCGAAGGAAAACTCATCAGGTACTGAAAAACACAACCCATGCAATGACTGCATATAACAATTGAGTTCACACAGTACTGATAGCAGTATGCTTATTTTCTGTACTGCAACAAAACAGTTTTAAAGAGCAGCAATGATAACCATACACAGTACTGATAGCAGCAGGCTTATTTTCTGTACTGCAACAAAACAGTTTTAAAGAGCAGCAATGATTTAAAATTCCCCAGATACTGAAAAATACCTGCATGTATACAACAATGAGTCCAAACAGCACTGACAGTAGTATGTTTATTTTCTCTAAAGCTACAAAACATTCTTAAAAAGCAGCAATCAGAAATTACCATAGACAGCATTTATAGTAGTCAGCTCATTTTCTGTACCGCTACAGAACAGTTTAAAAAACTTGCAATAAAAAATAATTCATCATGTACTCAAAATAACAATCATGCACTGATTACAAACAACAATAAGTGCATACTGTACTGATAGAGGTGGGTCTATTTTCAATACTGCTACTGAACAGTTTTAAAAAGCAGAAATGAAAAAAAAAAAAAAAAAAAAAAAAAAAAAATCATCAGGCACTCAAAAACACAACCAAACAAAATTTGAGCTTGTGTGCCCGGACCTGTGTCTCTGCCCTCATATGGGCTGTGCAGCCGTTAGGAATCTTGGAAACACCTATTTCTGTACTTCAGTTTCCAATAAACTAGGATATCCATTTTTCTGTGTCAAAAATTTATATAGCTGTACAGTCCCCTCTAGTATACCATGGGTGCACTGAAGAAACAACATCAGGACTGTGGAAATGATTAAGAAAAGAACAAAACAAATTTTTAAAAAAAAGACAGAAAGAACGGATATGAAAAATAAAACAAGGAATGAAAGAAGCTGAATCAAATCATCACCATCGACTCACAATCATTCACTCTGAAGCACAGGTTGCACTTCCAGCGGCGCTGGTCGACAAACGTGACAAAAGGGTTGATGTAGGTCCGGCACGACCGGCAACGCACTATCACACTGGACTGGATCACTGGAAGTTGCTGCCACACACACACACCACAACCAGTGAATGTTTGGTTTACATGATACACCACACGCAAGTGAACATCATTAACTTCAACTGCAGCAAATAGCTGTGAAAATGCTCCACCTTATGAAGTAAACAAAATGCATTCAAGCAAGTAAAACAAAATTAAAACCATAGAGCCAGTGATAGTGCACAGAAAATGAATATGAGTAATTCACAAAATACATTAGTAGAAAAAAAAATCAAAGTTAAATTCACAAACCTCATTGCTAAAAAACTGTTTTCTATTAAAACCATCACACACAAGCTATCAACATAGAAATAAAGAGACATGTATGTACTTTCATTTTACTAAAAGATATATAAAATATAAATGTAAATGGCTAAAGAGAAATCTGAAGTCTACTTGCTGAGTATTCCTTTCTAAATTCAGTGTGAAAAAAAAACAAAACAAAAAAAAACCCCAACCAAACTAACTCAAACACCACCCAAAATGATTCAAAACAGTTTGACATGTTGGTAACCATGTTTCAAAAAACAGGCAGTACAACTGTGTGCGTACATACATACGTGCGTGTGTGTGTTTATAGACATACTGCATTATCTGAGGTGTTGAACACTTATTCCTTAATCAAAGAGAACAGTCAGAACAGATAGGTCATTGGATAGATTATCAACATGTGGGAAGGAAGACTGGTGATTCACAGCAGACTGCTGAAATCTGCACACCGAACCTTACCTGTGTCCCCTTTGGGATTTAAAATCTGTATATGTGAGCATGCATATATATGCATGTGTGTACGTGTGTGTGTGTTTGCGTACTCACATGTGCAAATAAACTTATAAATAAATAAATGTACACCAACTATGAATCTGATTTTTCACAACACATCAGCCTTAGGTAGAATTCGGTAAATCTTAATCATTATGTTCTCTAAACAAAAATACCTGGAACAAAGACTCTAATCAACATGCATGAGATTCCTATGTCACACACAATCAAATAACTGCAAAGTTACATATCAGAAAAACAACAACAAAACACTCTAAGTCTAAAAATGCTCAAACACTGATACCACTATTAGTGGTAGTTTTGCAATAATAGCTGCTTATAGTTATATGTAACACATAGTAAGAAGGATAAAACATAAAGACAAAACATCAAAACATGCAAATATGTTAAGTACATAAAAAAACAACAACTCAAAAACAAAAACATGTTTAAAGAAGACAACTGCAGCATTACAACTGATGGATTCCTGTGTATAATTACAGTATGCTTCAAGTGACACAGTGCAAGGCAGTGAAACTGATCTACTGACAACCTCACTAGAAACCAGATCTCTTGATCCACAAGACATAAAGAATGTGGACATTCACTGTGGTTTGAATTGAAATATTGGTCAAAGTCACTACCATTTTCACAGGCTCAAAATGCATTTATGCTTGACAGAATGATACACTAATAAAGGTGGGGAAAAGTATACATCGTTTTCAGAATTGTACAATCAATCATTTAAGGAAGAGTTGAGAAAAAGTATATATTGTTTTCAACAGTGTATAAACAATCATTTTGAAGGAATCTGATTTGGCACACTGCTGGCCCAATTTGTTAACTGAAGTTAACCTCTGAGCTGCTTTATGTTTCAATGGCTGAAAATGAAAGCAAAACACTTAAAACTACCAACTTTGTATCGCTGTCTCACTAAGTAAATGCAAATACACTCACAAATCAATTCAAACATTTTTGCTTCATTTTTTTTTTTTTTTTACCCATTCAGTTCACTGTAAACTAATGGCTGATTCTACTTGTGCAACAAAAGACTAGGTCCTGGCTTAAATAAATATTGTTTGGACAAGAAACAAGAGAGCTTATGACAAGGATACAATGATGTGATAGAAAAGGGGTGAGTGACATGACTGGAGTTGACTTATGACTGGAGTGTACAGGAACAAATCGTGGGGTTGTGCAAGAGACTTCAGAATGGTGAGGGGACGCTTGCAAAAACAAAGACAAGGCCCAAGCAAGAGAAGGGGAAGGGGGATCAAGGGGAAACAAGGGCCAGATTTTGATCACTCCACAAACAAGGCGGCCAGCTTCTGCAAAACGGATTTACTGAACTGGTCCTTTCCCCCCAGTAACAGATATGTACTGGATCCAAATGAACCAATAAACAGGGGTGACTATGGTCTCTCCTTACTCATAAATGACTCCTTTATTATGAACAGCTGCCCTAATTTCCTTCGTGCCAACATACAGAGATTTCTTTCACCTCTTCCTGTTGAGGAATGCTTTAACAATATTCAGAACATAAACTCTAAGAAGAAATATGAACTACAGTCAAAACATACTGTTTAATTGTTTTGCAAGTAACACTGTCAAAAACAGAGATGACACAAGTGTTATCTAATGATGAGACTGTTTGTGACCCTTATATTTTTCATTGAAAAAAACCCAACCCAAAACCTACCATAAAAAGCATGCTGAAATAGAAAAGAAAACTACAGAAGTGACCCTGGCCCAAGAATCCCTCCACCTGTATGTACCAGAAAAAGAAACCGAGTCATTTCTCAGGTTCATATTGCTCACTCACCAACTCTTCTTCTGTCTGGAAGAAAACAGTCAAAACCAAGCTTCTGACAATGTTCTTATGATGATGAAAAATGCTTTCACTGTACAAGGTATGACAGATAAGATGATGAAGAGAAAGAAAGGGAGAACAAGAGAGTGAGCTCAGGACCAGACAGAGCAAGCGAAAGAGAGAGAGAGAGAGAGAGAGAGAGAGAGAGAGAGAGAGATGTTTTAATTTCAATAAGTCCACAGCCCTTAAGACAGGCGATTAACATGAAGGAATGAAAGTCACATCCGAACACAAACAGAATGTGAGAAGGGAGGAGGGAGTGGTGTGTGGTTCAAGACAAGAGAGAAAGATAGGCACAGAGAGTTGATCATGTGATGAAAAGAAAGAAAGAAAAAAAAAAAGAAACGATGCCATAATGAATAAAGAACAAGAAATAAAATGAACAACACCACCCACACGCCCACAAAACACACCCCAGAACCAACAGCCCATTAATGCTGCAATGAGCAAAAAAAACAAAAACAAAAAAAAACAATTAAAAAACAATCACAATGAACAATAGCAAATTTTTTAAAATTTTTTTAAAATATATATTACTGTTGTCCAAAATTAACAAAATGTAACTGACTGAAGAAACAACAAAAAACCAACATATCCATAACATCATCAACAAACCGAAAGTGTGCATTTCATACCCTTTTGCGTCTGAAAAAGGTGGATATTCTCTGTTGTAGAAACAACTGACGAACATTTAATTGCTAAAAACAAAAAGCACCTGACATAGTCTATTCACTGAGGCATGCACAACTCTAAAAAATGTGCACCAAACAAGACCCACCCATTCTGTGCTGTAGCCATTCAGCATTCACTCATGCATGTCAATGCTGGGGCTGGGTTTGGTAAACAACTTACACAATTAAAAATCATTTGTCTATTTTCAAATACCAAACTGGATGGGGGTAGGGTTGTATACGAATTTCTCATGCTTTTCCTCTGATTGATTTCTGTCTATTTCAATATGCCAAACAAGTCAACCTTGGGGCTTAATTTTGTACAATAAAAAAAAAACTTTTTTTTTTAAATTACAAATTATGGGGTTATATATGCCAAAATTCTAAGTCTGTGTTTATGTAAATTTCTGTTTATTTCAATATGTATTTAAATGTGCTGACAAGTATAATGAGATCTTAGCTGTAACTAGATGGATCATCACTTTATTTGCTTCAGGTAAGCAGACAGTGAAGAATACATTTGCCAAGTTAAATAAGCATCAGAAATATGATACCAAAGAACCTTCTGAAGTGTGAAATGCGAATGCAAATGCAAAGCAATATAATTTTCAGTCTTGCAGAAGATATTTTAAAAAGTTACAATTTGTAAATAACAACAATTTTTTTTTTACATTTGAAAAGATATTCGCCATCTTTGTAAAGAGACCCACCACTGACATCAGCAACAAACTTCTATTAGTTCTAATATATCACAAGATTTTATTGAAATGAACTTAGTTTTGGATTTATCAAGCGCAAGTATTCGTGCAAGTTTGATGAGATAAAATATACAATTAATAACAAGCATTATCAGGTGCACAGCAACATATGTGAGCAGTATAAAGTTATAAATTAAAAAACAAAAGAAAACAACAACATATGGGACACAAAGTTAGTAACCCTTGTGTACAAAACAACATCACATCACAGTGTCCAGTTCACACAGAAAGAGAATCGTGAACAGATGCACACTTACTGATAAGTCTTTGAAAGGGTGTATCAGAATCCCAAGTGGCAGACGAGCCTTGTTGAGCAGTGCCGACGTCTGTGGTATGGCATTCAACGTACATCGGAACACGCTGCAACACACATTCCCCATTTGTTTCTGGTTTGCAAAACACACACACAGATATATATATATAGATAGATAGATAGATAGATAGAGAGAGAGACACAGAGAGAAAGAGAGAGAGACAGAGAGAGAGAGAGAGAGAGAGAGAGAGAGAGAGAGAGAGAGAGAGAGAGAGAGAGAGAGAGGTCGACTGGAAATAGGCACAAATATATATGCAAGTTAATGGACAAAACAAAGTGCTTCGGTGGGTGTGAGCTGTTTGTTAAAATCATCTTTAGACAACAACAAAGCTTTTAAGGTAGAGTCACAGCAGAACTAGGCATATAAAGATCCCGTACATTTTTTGTTTAAAAAATACAAAGTGCCTGGAAGGATAAAAAAACAAAAACAACACCCCCCCTTTCCCCCCAAAACCACGACAGAATCACCTCAGTTTATTTTTCAATTAAATTTGCATATACCTGAAAAGACACACAACTCATATAGTTCTGAATTACAGTTGTATATTCATTTTAATGAATGAGATTCCTTCACACATTTGTTTATATTTTGGATAATTAGTTGTGTAGACATCCTCCTCCTCCTCCTCCTTCATCGTCATCAATATAAACAAAATAGTCTCAAAGTCTGTGGCTTTTCATGCCCTGCTCTCATGGCGACCTCAGTTTCGATAACCCTCCACTTCCGTGCTTGGGGTGAGTCCTGTCAATGTCGTCAGTATCGGCAGATTCAATGGGGGCTGTTGTTTGAGGGACGTGGTGGCGGTCTCCACTCTGGGAGGGACGCTCTCTCAGTCTGGCTTCGCGAATAAACCATTATTGTCATAAGTAGGGGGCTTAGTAGGTGGTGTCCTAAGTACGTTAAAACAGAACAGGCACCACTGAACACCACCGAAGTGACTCAGCAGCAGTGCAGGGTCTCCTCTGGTGTGTGGCCTCCTGGCGACCTAACATCGATGGTTCCCTGTGGACTGCCGAAGCTGGAAATGTGACAGACGAACCCGGGTGTGGCTGTGTATGGGGGAATCTAAATAAGCGGTGTGGGAGTAATGCCACTGAAACGGTGCAGATGATGGGGCAGCAAAAAAAAAAAAAAAAAAAAAAAAGTTGTGTAGGGTTTGCATTTTTCATGATCTAAGATACTGCCTGTAATAACTGTGTTGGAGTTACACATTTCCTTAATTAAGATACTGTCTATAGCACTTAACTGTGTAGGAGTGGCAAATTTCCTTATTTTAGATACTGTCCGTCTGCTACATGTAAGGTCTTACTCAGGGTGGCAGTTGACACGTTTGTGATCATGATACAGGTTAGGTCGTACTGTCTCCACTCCATTCTCTGGAATTAGCTTCTTCTCTTGCATCAGGTTGATTACACGCTGTGAATCCTGTTGAAAAAACAAACAGAATTCATAAAAATACCAAAAATCATAAATCACAGCATGTATACCACAATAGCTTCAACTCAAGTTTGAAAAACTTAAATACAAATACTGCAACAAATGTTGCTTCAAAAGAAGAAAAGAAATCTGCTCCATACTAACTCAAAACAAACCAGAATGCTAAATCATATCACAATACTTGAAAACTGATCTGAACAGAACTTTAGCAGGAGATTACCTGACATGATTCTTCACTCAAAACCACTTACATTGACGCCCATTCTGTTGAAATCCCCGGCCATGTTGCTGACAGCAGCGTTTTGTCCAAAGCCAGGCTGGGGGTACCCTGGCTGATTGTAAGGTCCTCTGGGACCTGACGCAGGTCCTGGCGGAACGCCTGCAGGACCTGAAGGGGGCGGTGGACCGCTGCACACCATGCCTTGTGAAGAGGGGGGCGGCTGGTACAGTTGTCCTGAACCTGGAGGTCCAGCGTTATATGGACCTGAAGGGGGCCCAGGGTGGCCTGAACCCTGCCCTGAGGCTGGGGGTCCAACGTTATACGGACCTGAGGGAGGTCCGGGCGGACCTGAACCCAGCCCTGAGGCTGGGGGTCCAACGTTATATGGACCTGAGGGAGGACCTGACCCTTGTCCGGAAGCTGGGGGTCCAATGTTATATGGACCTGAAGGAGGTCCAGGGGGACCTGAACCTTGTCCTAAAGCGGGGGGTCCAACGTTATAAGGACCTGAGGGAGGTCCAGAGCCTTGTCCTGAGGTGGGTGGGAGGCCACGGCTGAAAGGTCCGGGGGGAAAAGAGGAGGGTCCTGAGGGAGGGCCTGGTGGTGCTGACCCCTGTCCTGACCCTGGGGGACCAAAGCCAAAAGGTCCAGGAGGCCCTGAAGGAGGACCTGACAGTCCTGACGTTGGCGGTCCCAGGTGAAATGGTCCAGGGCCTGAAGAAGGAGGACCTGACATAGGACCTGTTGGAGGACCCGTTGGTCGTGCTGGTGGTGGGCCTGGCTGATATGGAGCTCCTGAGCCTGAATAGGGGGGCTGTAGAGAAATGGGAAACAAACAAACAAAAAAAAGAGTCACGGTTGGATCGCAGCTATTTCTCGTAGCTAATATGTGTGCACACTGTACAAACGTGTGTGTATATGTGTGTGTGTGTGTGTGTGTGTGTGTGTGTGTGTGTGTGTGTGTAACTGTAAATTTTTCTCTATGTATGTAAGAACTTCACTGTGCTTTGTTGTTCTGTGGATACTTCGGCTTTCTTTCCCTAATCTGCAAACAAGACTCTACACTGAATAACATGACCTTTAAAGAAAACCAATAGGTCATTAAACTCAACTCCACCTAAACTGCAAAAGGCCACTAAAACTTCCAAGACTTCAACAGGTGTGCTCTTTTTCTTTTAAACTATCATTACACAACTTTTAATGTAAAAACAAACACCAACTTTTCACATAGTTACTAATGCTGATTTGATTATGTTCACAAAACACTTGGGTTGGCAACACAGACTGACAAAATAGCTTGCAAAAATAATAAATATTAAAAAAAAAATTGATGCAAGTGGGTTGACAAAATAACCTGCAAACCTAATAAAAAAAAAAAAAAATATTGCGGAAAGAGGGTAACTATCAATACTGTCAATCCAATTTTTTCTTCTTCTTCTTCAATCGAGTGGAACATCATTTCTTTCCTTCCTGTCTGACACAAGAAACCATCAAGGCTGTGACGTACCATAGGAGTATACCCTGGACGTTGTGGTTGGCCCATGACCTGGGGAACAGGAGGCTGAGCGCCGACGTTGCCACCCGTGGGTACATTCCCCACCCCTTGAGGCACCACGCCACCTGGCACACCTGGCCGGGGCGGAGGAGTCATGGACTGTCCCTGTGAAGGGGGGGTACCTTTGCCCTGGGAAGGGAGGAAGGCTGGCTGAGAGCCGGGCGCAGGGAAAGGAGAGCCTCTGTTGGAGCCCTGCTGGCCTGGCTGGGGTGACGGATTCCCTGAACAAGGGGACAGGAATGTGGACTGTCAGCGTTCATCACAACAGCAGCCACCAGTCTTATTGTTTGAATAAATAAACATGAACAAAATCACTAGAATTCTCCATCTCTTACTCTCAGAAACATGTTCTCAATTACTGTTTTACTGTTGTTATTTTATAAAAATAAAGACATACAATTTAAAGTACATTTTTTGAGTGCCATTATAAAACATTAAAACAATTTAAAGTACATTTCTAAACTGCCATTTTTACATTATTTCAAAAGTTTTTTTTTTATAATCTACACTCATACTATTTACAGGAGAAAAAAGTTTCATATCAGTTTTGCAGTGATGTCTAACAAAAATGTTATCAAAATGTTACCTTGGCCAGGTGAAAACTGCCCCTCCAGCGCATCATATGACTGTTCATTGACAGGAGAGGGATCCCTCGATGATCTTTGAGAAGGAGGTTCTGAAACAGCACAACTTTCATGAATAATGTATAACACTTGCATGATATTCGTTTTATAGTCTTTTCATTCCCATACACACACGCGCACACACACACACAAAAACAAACAACCCCCCCAAAAAAACAACAACTGAAACCCACCAAGTGAGAGTCTGATAATTATTCATTAATTACACAATCTAAGTTGCTGGCTTGAGCACACAAATAATTTACAACATTTTAATCTTCAACATTAATATTTGTTTTACAAAGGTACTTGGATACCATTCTCAGGGAAATCAATCTGATGAAGCAAGCGGGGAAAACAGATAATAAACATTTCTTTACTGATCAGAGCTCCCAGACCATCCCAGGGTTCTCTAACACACACACACACACAGAAAAAAGAAGAAGAGAAAAGAATAAATCCATAAACTGATAATGAACTGGAAATTTGTGCAATTCTCAGCAGAAAGCATCTTCAGCCTGAATGAAGTAAAACTCAGTGAAATAAATCATACAATATTACAAGCCAGGAAAAGAGCTTGAAACAAATAAGTTAGGTTACCTGGTAATGTGCTGAAGTAATGAAATCAATTTTTCAGTTGAGAGAAAGATTTCATAAACATGCACAAAATCAAAACAAAAAACAACAACAAATAAACAAACAATAACAACAATAAAAAATGTAGCAGGCCATGTAATGGCAGTGTAAATCAGTTGACATTTGGACCCAATAAAGACAAAAATCATAACAAAGATGATTTTTATGTAAATTTGTAACATATCTCATTTTCCCTTGAACAAAAAAGTATTAAAAAACCAAAACAAAAAATGTATTAAAACAAAAAACAAAAAAAACAAACAACTATACAGTTAAGGTGTTATATTTCAAACATACTTGATTTGGACTGACAAAGCAATTACGTCCTACCTACACCTTTTCAAACAAACAGATCATATATATAAAAAACAAAAAAAACATACATACACACAAACATTGACAAGATAAAGCCAGCAAGAACCACTGACTCAGTGACTGTGTGTGATACATGCGACCTACAAATCTGATCATACCAGAACTGAATTTATAAGCTATGTGGTCCTTTTTCTTCCATATGAAGGATCATTCGGATAGTTAATCATAACCAAAATATTATAAAGATCAGTCTAATTTTAGGTTCCATTTGCTCATGTCATCATGACATGAGTCTACTCTTTAAAACATAGCCATCTATGTGACGCATTGAACAGATTATGTATGCTACCTTGTGAATGTTGTTGCATATTTGTGGTAGCTATTTTTGATTGATTTGTGCTGTTAATTTATTGTGTTATGTTATTTTCTCTTTATCCTCTTTCAATGTAATCCCCTTCAGGAAGGCACTTTACTGTCTTTAGCTTTTATCTGAATAAAAAAAAAGGATGGTTATTGGGTTAATCATGAAATAGCAACATTCCCTTTGAGGTAACATCGAATTAGATCTGGGTCCTCTTTTGCAGTTCAAATTTACAGCCAAAGCAAAGTTCACAAGTGTAGTTGAGATTAAAAAAAAAAAAAAAGTCTTAAGGTTAAAATCATGCATTTCAGCAGCAGCATCTGTGACATCCAAATTGTTTCCATTTCCAATCTACAAAGGAATATAATCTAACAATAGGGGAAAATGGATTACAAGATAGAAGTAGTAAAAGAATATAAAAAACAAACAAACAGAGACACAAATTGGTTGGTATCACAAGACAGATGAGTTACAGGCCATGTATTCTACCTCATCACAGGCATATTTTTCAGCCTGTGACAAGCCTCTAACCTGAGTTGACTGTGCAAGTAAGAAGAAAGCAACATGTTTAATCCATGAAAGGTCTCATCAGACTTGCAATTTCTGGTTGCAAACTGCATGCTATCAGAAACGGCTCTAAAATAAGGCCAAGACAGGTCAGTATAAAAATCAAAATGATGAGCCCTTCAACTCAATTGTTTGTGTATGGACTAATTTTCACCCCCCCCCCCCCCCCCAAAAAAAAAACAAAAACAACAAAAAAACAAAACAAAAAACAAACAAACCAAAACCATAAAAAAACATAAAAAAACCCATTCAGCAGCTGCAAACACAAGCAAGCATTTTGATCAAACATGGCACACTTTGGCTTTAGGTGCAAAACACACAGGAATGAGGCAGTGCTGGAGAAAAGAGTGGGAAAGAGAGTGATGAGGAAAAGGCAAGGTACCTGAATTAATGGGGGTTTGGTTAGGAGTAATCTTCATGGAGGCGCCCACCTGGTGGGAGTACTGAGCCTGCCCGTGAAACGGAACAGGCAGCTCAGAGGGAGGACCTGGGGGGGAACACAGCAGCAAGGTTGTCAGCCAGGGCCACACCAATCAAACAAAATGCACACATGTTTTGCTGTTGTTGTTGTTGCTGCTGTTGTTTCCAGACATGAAATTCAGTTTAAAACTGGCTCTCTTAGTTACTAGTCTTATCCTGTTAACAAATGAACCAGCACGAAATAAAGCCATGGATAAATAAACAAACAATTTTTTTTTTTTTTTTTTTTTAAACAGCCAAAAAGATGGCAGTTTTTTTTTATGAGGTAGATTTTTTTTGTTCTTCCTTGGAGTTGGAAAAGACACACTAAAACAGAACTTTTAAAAATATGAAAAAAAAAAGTTTAAAGACTGTTGCGACATCATGCAATTGCAATACTGATATAATGACAAACTAAGATTGATACAACATGCTTTTATAAGCTTTAGAAGAATAAAAATACAAGAAACTTCTATAACATGCTTAAGCTTCAGAAGCAGTTATTTCATTCATCTAAATTTACATGCTAATCATGAGCATCAATTATGTCAACAAACTGATCATCAGTCCCCTCCTGACAAAGAAACATTATCAAATCAAACCATGGAAGAAGAAACCAACATTTTTTTTTCTTCTTAGCAGCAAAAAAAGTAATTTTTTCTGTTACAATATAAATATGAGAGCCTATATTATACACTTTTCTTTTCTTTTTCAGGCAGTCTAACTAAGCATTAGTCACTAGATTAAAAGAAACAGGACCTGAAGAAATCATGCAATAATTATCAAAAAAAACCCCATCTAGAGCAAAAAACCCCCCAAAAAACCAAAACAAACAAACCAAAAACAAAACTGACATGCTTTCAATACCTAAAAAAAAACAGCAACTCAAGCAACTGAATCTTTAATCAAAATAAGCCAGCCATGTGAAAGGCGAAATAACCCAAGCATTGGACTTTCAAATTGTGGGTCCTGGGTTTGATCCTATTCTTAGTATCAGTATCAGTATGGGTGGAGATTTTTCTGATCTCCTAGGTGAACATGAGCGCAAACCTTAACTCCCTTTGTATGAATACACATGCAAAATATCAGATCAAATATGCTCACTGAAGTTCCCATAATCTATGTCAGTGGCTGGTGGGTTATGGGAACAGGAATATACAGCATGTATACCACTATCATGACTATGTATGGCTGCCAATATCACATGGCAGGGACAAAATGTTCAGACATATCTATCCCACTTGCACATCTTTACTAGTAAAAAATGGAACTTGTCATCCACAGCCACAGAAAGAAAGAAATTAATCAAGCAAGTTTAAAAAAAAAAATATTTTTTTCATTTTTATTTGTTTTACAACTGATGCAGTGAAAACATCAATTCATTCTCATACAGACAGTAAACTGTTTCAAGCAACTATTATACTATTTATAGTTATATAATTATGAAGACAGTGTCAGTGTGTTTACCGATCATATCTTAATTTTGTAAAATCAAAAATTATCAAAAGATATAAACCAATTAAAGTTAATATATAGAAAAGAGTAATTTTCAAAGTTTCTTGTCACTTCTCATTTTATTAATTTTTTAAAAGGAAATTTTCCTTTTTTTAACAGGAATGTCAGACCCCTGCCGGAGTCTGCACTAGTTGGGTCATGGTTAAGTATGTGTAATTAAAACCATTTTTATACCAGAAAAATTAACATTAATAATAACAAGGAGATGGGTGGGTAGGGAAGAGATGGGGTGGAAAGGAAGGGTAGAAACTGTTCTTAAAAATTTTACTGACAAAACAAACAACAGGATCACACAAACACAGGGATACATGTCTTGTTTTCAGGCTTACTGAGAAGTCCCAAGTTTGGAGTACTGGAACCAGAAGCGCTGCTTGCAGACACGGGCGGTGCACTACTGGTTCCAGTGGCAGTGGGAGGAGCGGCCATTCTTTGGGGTGGAGGTCCACCACCAGCAGGGGGAGGCTGTGAGGAGAACACAGGCATCCTGGGAGCTCCTGCCCTGGGACCCCCTCCCTGTGACATGGGTGGGTGTGGAAACCTGCTGCTGGCCCCCTGACCTCCGAACGGCTGCTGAGTACTTGGTGCTAAAGGGGGAGTGTTTTTCCCGTTCACTGTCTGACTCACTCCTGATGGAGGGAAGGGACTGTTGTAACTAACAGGTGGCACACTCTGTCCAGAAATGGGAGGACGAAAGTTCCCCGAGGGCTGAAATGTTGCACCTCCGGTTGGTTCTACTGGAGGTCTGTTGATCCCTGCAGGCCCCTGAGGTCCAGGACCTTGTGAACCTGGAGGGGCAAACCCATTCAGGTTCCCCCCAGTCTGTGGTGGACCAGCTGTGGCGCTAGCGTTTCCGCTGACTGCTGGAAACGGAGCCTGGCCATGTGGAGGGCCCATGGTCATCATACTGTTTGGCGGTATGGGTGCCATGCCCTGATGCATCTGCCCCAGCATTGGGGTATAAGGTTGGCCACCGACTTTGGGGGGACCTGCAGGGAAAAATCTGATGACGTTAATATATATGGTAGATGTATTGATTCATGTAAATATTTTATATGTCAAGGTCTTTGAATATGTCAGTTGAAGTAACTGTTTATTTCTGGAAGTATCTATTTATAAAGATTTTGCCTAGCAAAAGTAGCTTACATAATTGTTACTAATGTTACCAGTCAGTACCAAGTTGTAATAAACTTATTTGATAAAACAATGATGAAAAACTAAAAACAAAAAACAACAACAACAAAGAAACAAAAAAAACCGTCCCAAACAAACAAAAAAAACCCGAACAACCAACCAAACAAAAATACACACAAAAAAACACAACCAAACAAAAAATAAAATGAAATAAAAAAATAAAAACAACCCCCCACACACCTAAAATGAGTAAAAATAATACTAGCATTACTAAAAGAAATAATATAATGTCTAAAGTCTACATACAACTTTCCTTTACAGTTACACTCCTATGATTCATATGCAGAGACACACTGACAGTGTGTAATGCAATCTCTAAAACACACATAGCATATGTGGCAATGTAAAATCAATTTTTACAATAGCAGCAGCAGTCCCTTTGATACTATTTATCATAATTCATATTCATTCCAACACAGCAGCAAAAGCTCTAGTACTGTAGAAGGCACAATGCCCAGCTGTTCTGTTACAAAGCTGCCAACACATGTATGTTGTATGAGAAATTGATATTGATCAGCAGCTGTTGCTGGGTGATAGGTGCATCAGTGGCAAGACATGAAGATATGTTTGTTCTGTATTATATACTGTATATTTTTTGCCACAGTGGCAATGATGAACAGCAAATAACAAGACTTAAGAGTTAAAAAATCCATAGTGGGTTCGTTGTCACTGTGGCAATGACACAAGTTTATATGTTAAACTAGTTTCACTGTGTTTTAACTGTCAATCGTTTCAGCAAATGGCCTTTTTTTTTTCTTTTTTCTTTTTTTTAACATAATCGCCAAAGTGAACGTGTCTGGGGGGAAGCTTGTGTTGTTAGGATTGTTTGTTTTGGCTTTAACACTGAGACGTAACTTATGAAATGACCCCCTCAAAGACTCATCTGAAAGCATGTATTGTAAATGATAAAATAACTGGGGGCGATACAAATACAATGTCAATGACTTTGGATGTATCAATTCATTCAGAGTAAGTTGTAAACTCTACAACATTTAGAAGTGTAGGAACAAAGGATTCCAACCTTGTCCAGTCGGTCCTTGACCATCTGGCATATTCTGATTGACCTGAGGTGGCATCTGGGGCCTGAATTGTGGAGGAAAAATATGTTGTCCATCCTGGGCGTGTTGTGGATAGTTTGAATCGGCCATTTCCTCAACTGACAGTAACGCCAACCACAATTAACACAATAAAATTATCCAACCAGTTCAATGAATAGTGCTGCTCACGGCATCGTGAAGTATACCGGACTGTTCACATCACAAGAACTTGAACAACTTAATCGGTGACACGCCGACTATGAATCGCTGATTGTGACAATGCAGCCACGAAATGTTTCCGGAAGTGATCGACTTGTGACATGCGTGGTATGGTTATACGTGGCAATGCCAAGGGAGAAAATTAAACGTAAAAAGCGTAGTTCCCAGTTGTGCCAACATCATAGGAATTGACAATTCGCAAAGTCGTCTCGATTTTCTATTCAACTGTTCCTCATGTAATTCTAGCATCAGTATGAATTATCAGTGTTACATCTACTCAAGACCAGACTAGTTAAGGGGATTTTGCGTACTTAAGAACACAACAGTAGTTTTTACGCAGATATCAGTTTGGAGTTCAAGGACTGAGGTGTCAAAATTTGCGGATCCACACACACTGACTCTAACATATCTGCTTTGGGAAGACAGAGAGAGAGGAGGGAGGGAGAGAGAGGGAGAGAGAGGAGAAAGAAAGAGAGAGGGAGAGAGAGGAGAAAGAAAGAGGGAGAGAGAGAGAGGGAGGGAGGGAGAGAGAGGGAGAGAGGAGAAAGAGAGAGAGGAAGAGAGAGGGGGGGACTCGGAGAGAGAAAGAGGAGAAAGAAAGAGAGAGGGAGAGAGAGAGAGAGACGAAGAGAGGGGGGGGAGAGAGAGTGGGGGGGGGGGGAAGACTCGGAGAGGGAGAGAGAGAAAGAGGGAGAGGTCGGAGAGAGACTTAGAGAGGGGGGGGGGGGGGGGAGAGCCAGAGAAAGAGAGATGGAGAGAGAGAGGGGAGAGAGAGAGAGAGAGAGGGAGAGCCTGAGAGAGCCAGAGAGCCGAGAGAGAGAGAGAGAGAGAGAGAGAGAGAGAGAGAGAGAGAGAGAGAGTTGAATTGACTCCCGGCGGAATTGAATAAATTAGAGTGGGAATGTAACTTGGGGCACTGAGACGCTCTCCACTATAATCAATCAATCAATCAATCAATCAATCAAAAACACTTTATTAATCCACAGTGGAAATTAAGTTGTGCAATCACAGCCTCCTTGTAAACACTGGCATAAAATCATCATAAGAAGAGATTAAAACTAGTCATATAAGAATTCCCAATAGCTGACGATAGACTACTGACCCCTCCCCCCACCCTGCCACCCCCTCCGCACACACACATACTCATGTTAAGACAATAGGGTATTGCACAACAATATTTACAAATGAAAACATCCAACAAAAAAAGGGTATGGATTACTAAAAATGACACTGACGCGCGCGCGCGCGCACACACACACACACACACACACACACACACACACACACATACTCAGCCCCCCCCCCCCCCTCCAGCACACGGCTCCATATCATGTATTAAAACACTGGAATCAAATTCCAGCCCACTGGATTGTCAGGACGGTAGTTGCCTCCTCTGGTGTTCCAATAGTCATCGTCTGACATGACTGACAATCACGCAGAACTGGATTCACCATTAATGGACTGTGAAAGACATTATTATTTATTTTATTTTCTTTATTATTATTATTATTATTTATTTATTTTATTTTATTTTATTATTAATTTTTTTTTTCTCAAGGCCTGACTAAGCGCGTTGGGTTACGCTGCTGGTCAGGCATCTGCTTGGCAGATGTGGTGTAGCGTATATGGATTTGTCCGAACGCAGTTACGCCTCCTTGAGTTACTGAAACTGAAACTGTCTCACGGCTGAGGGTAATACAGTAAGCAAAACAATACTTTTTTTTCATGCAGCCCTCGAAGGGGAAACAGTAACATAAACAAACGGGCCTCGGGGAATCTGATTATATCAGTCAGTACAGCATGCATATTATAGTCATGGATATATGAATGGTTATTTGAGATTTACAACACTAAATAGAGAAGAATAAGAGGAGAGAGATATAAGGACACAGATAGAGAAAGAAAGAGACGGAGAGAGAGAGAGAGAGAGAGAGAGAGAGAGAGAGAGAGAGAGAGAGAGAGAGAGAGAGAGAGAGAGAGAGAGAGAGTACAAAAATAAAACTAGTAGTTACTGAACCATAGGTCAACTGAGATAATGATCAGTAGGCCTCCTTCGGTCATGGCAGACCATGGATAGAGTATATCCGACCTAATGTCTAATTGGGCTGTCTGCTTGGACCAAGCAGCGTCGCCTGTGACTGTAGAGACCGATGCGAGAGAGACAAGTCTCTGTCGCAGCGATCACATGTGTAAGCTGATGCTGGTCTGTTGGCTGCCGTCCCTTTTCTGCGAGCTCGCTTTTCTGCTGAGCAGCTGACAGTTTGTCATCACCAATCCGTAGCTGATTCTTGAGAGTGCTTCTCCATCTGTTGCGGTCATCTGCAAGGTTCGGCCTCCCAGGCCTCTCAAGTGCCTTCATGTCACGTTTGCAAACGTCTTTGTATCTCAGCTGTGGGCCGCGCGGCCGATGCTTCTCTGCCCCGTGGCGAGCTCTCCATAAAGGGTGTCTTTTGGGATGCGGCCATCTTCCATGTGGCGAACGTGGCCCAGCCAGCGCAGCCGACGCTGTCTCAGCATAGTATACATGGTCGGGAGGCCAGCGCGAGTCAGGACTTCAGTGTTCAGTTGTCACCTTGTCTTGCCAGGAGATGCCGAGTATGCGCCGTAGGCTTCTCAGGTGGAAGGTATTGAGCCTTTTCTCCTGTTGAGCATGTGTGGTCCACGCCTCACTGCCATACAGCAAGGTGCTGACGACGCAGGCGTTGTATACAGCCATCCTTGTCTTCGTGGTCAGCTTGGGATTTGTCCACACTCTTTGTGTGAGGCGGGCTAGCGTTGTGGCTGCCTTCCCGATCCTCTTGTCGATCTCGGTGTCAAGGGAGAGGTTGTCGGTGATGGTGGACCCAAGGTAAGTGAATTGATGGATGGCTTCAAGCTCGTAGCCATCAATGGTGATGGCTGGTGGAGATGGCGTGTCTTGGCCTAGGACATTTGTCTTCTTGAGACTGATGGTCAGAACGAAATCTTTGCAGCCTGGGAGAAGTGGTCCATTAGTGACTGCAAGTCCCGCTGAGTGTGGGTCACAACTGCGGCATCGTCAGCAAAGAGCATGTCTCTGATGAGGGCTTCGCGGACTTTTGTTCTTGCTCTGAGGCGGGCGAGATTGAAGAGCCTGCCATCTGATCTGGTCCGCAGGTAGATCCCTTCTTGCGCTGTGCTGAACGCATGTCTCAGGAGAAGAGCAAAGAAGATTCCAAATAGGGTGGGGGCGAGGACACAGCCTTGTTTGACACCGCTGCGTATGTCGAAGGGCTTGGAGAGGTTACCATTAAACTGCACCGTCCCTTTCATGTTAGAGTGGAAGGACTCAATCAAGCTGTGCAGTTTCGGGGGGCAGCCGATCTTTCGAAGAGCCCTGAAAAGGCCGTCTCTACTGACTAGGTCAAAGGCCTTGGTGAGGTCAATGAATGCTACAAACAGGGGCATCCTCTACTCTCTGCACTTCTCCTGGATTTGGCGAAGGGAGAAGATCATGTCTACCGTGGATCTCTGCTCGGAAACCGCACTGTGATTCCGGGTAAACGCGTTAGGCCAGTTTCTGCAGGTGAATTAGGACCTGAGCGTAGACTTTGCCTACAATGCTGAGAAGTGAGATGCCTCTGCAGTTGTTGCAGTCGCTCCTTTCACCCTTTTTTTTTTGTAGAGGGTGATAATCTTGGCGTCCCTCATGTCCTGCGGTACAGCTCCCTCATTCCAGCACTGACAGAGGACTGTGTGCAGAGGATGCAGGAGAGTAGTCTTGCAGTGTTTAATGAGATCTGGGGGAATTCCGTCACTGCCAGGTGCCTTGCCTGATGTCAGGCTGTTAATGGCCTTGCTGAGTTCGTCCTCAGTTGGCTCTGCGTCAAGTTCTTCCATGACCGGCATGCACTTGATGGCATCGAGGGCTGAGTTGGACACCATGTTTTCTGTGGAGTAGAGGTCGGAGTAGTGTTCTGCCCATCTCTCCATCTGCTGGCTAGGATCGTTGATTACTTCTCCAGTGGAGGATTTGAGGGGGGCAGTCTTTGCACATCGCCTGGCGTTAAACTGAACCTTACTCCTGGCGGCCCTGAGGATTTGCAGGTTCTTCTCACTGGGTGACCGTTTGTACTCAGTGAGTGCAGCGCGCTTGGCCTCAATACTGGGAGTCATCTCTGATGATCTGGCCTCAAACCAGTCGTGGGACTTCGCGGTTTTCTTTCCAAAGGTGGCCATAGCAATGCGGTGCATGGTGTCTCGTAGCGTTTCCCATCTTTCTGTGGCAGAGTCTCTGGGCTGCAATGCATCGAATTCTCTCTCAAAGGCCTCTGCGAACTGTTCTACGAGGTCTGGCTGAGACATCTTGCTGACGTCAATGCGAGTTGCCTTGTTTCTTTGAGCAGTGGAACTTCTTTGGTTGCAGTCCGATCTTGCAGCATACCAGAGAGTGGTCCGTGTCGCAGTCTGCGCTGTGGTAAGAGCGAGTGTGGAGAAGGTTTTTGATGGCAGCTCGTCTTACTAGGATCAGATCCAGTTGGTGCCAATGTTTTGAGCGCGGGTGCCTCCAGGAGACTTTGTGTTGGGGCTTCGTCTTGAAGAAAGAGTTGGCGATGTACAGTTCATTGCAGGTACAAAACTCAAGTAGTCGCTGTTCATTCTCATTCATTTTCCCCACTCAAAAGGAATCGAGACAGGAGGGCCAAGAATCATTGTCTGCACCCATGCCTACTCTGGCATTGAAGTCGCCCAGGAGAACAAGTTGTTCTGTCCTGGGGATGTTCCTTATGGATGATGCGAGATTTTCGAAGAACTCATCCTTGGCGTCTGGAGAGGCGGACAGTGTTGGAGCATATGCACTGACGAGAGTGACATAGCCTTGGGAGATGTTAAGGCGGAGAGTCAATAGTCGTTCTGAACCGCCGCTGCCTCGTTCGATCATGTTCAGCAGGCTGTTCCTGACTGCAAAGCCTACTCCGTACTCTCTTGGGGCATCAGAGCTCTTTCATTGCCAGAAGAAGGTGTAGTCCCTCTCCTTTAGTGTTCCTGAGTCAGCCAGCCGTGTTTCCTGCAGAGTGGCAATGTCCACATTTAATCTCTTCAGCTCGCTGTTTATGACGGCCGTCCTTCTGGCGTCGCTGATGTCTTGCAGATCTTGGGAGAGCCCAGGCATCAATGTCCGGACGTTCCAACAGGCCAGTTTCATTGTTGATCCGTTTCTTGAAGTTTTCTTTTTGCCTGGTGCGGAAATTAACGACCTGCTTGTCGGATATTCTCCTAATCTTCATACACCCATAGAAGAAGGCAGGTCGTGGCGGGACAGCACCTAACTAGCTGGGGGCTGCCCAGCTTGGGCGGGGGGTAGCTGTCCAGTGGGACGCGAGGGTCCCTCCCACCGTCAGAAACAACCCCTGGCGTCGGCTCTACACCAATTGAGCGCTAACTTATAACCGGTAACTGTTGCTTCACGTGTTGTTCCGACGCTAGTGCTAGTAGCGAAGCTGGAGTGTCCTCTCCAGGTTTAGGTGCAAGGTGCAAGGTGTCAGTGTGTGTGTGTGTGCAACTATGTGTGTGTCTCAACAATGACCCAGGCTGAGTTTCTCTTCAAGCTACTCCGCTCTCTCTCTCTCTCTCTCTCTCTCTCTCTCTCTCTGGTGGAAGGTTGCACTGAGAATGGTTAAGACGCTCATCACGGCTGTCAACTTGAAGACAGAGCCTGGTATGTGAGGGTCTGGGTTCGATTCCGAGTCAGTCAGTCCCATTTTCCTCCTTTCTCCCACTGAACTTTGGAAAATCGAACTGAGCGTCTAGTCCAGTCACTGTTCGGATGAGACGATAAACTGAGGCCCCATGTGCAGCACGCACTTTGCGCACTGAAAAAGAACCCATGGCAACGAGAGTGTTGTTGTCCTGTCCTCCGAGTCAGTCTCAGTGCCCGGGCGCGGTCAAAACACTGAGGGCCGATTCTGTCGTCAGTAGAAAACCACTCTGATAGGTAACAAAATATAGACTGATACCCCGGTATGCATGCACTCAAGGCCTGACTCACATAGCTCATTGAGTTATGCAACTGGTCAAGCACTCATCTTCCAAGCAGATGTGGTGTAGCGTATATGGATTCGTTCATTCGAACTGAACTGAACGCAGTCACGCCTCTTGCGGAGAAACTGAAACTGAAACTCTCTCTAGGGACTGACTGAGGCCAGAGTGGCCGGGTCGTTATCGTCAGTGCAGCACCAACCAAATACTTTTTCTTTTCTTTTATTTTCCTGTCAGCAAATCAGTCAGTGTCGTTTGTTATACCAGCAAAATGAATTTTCCTCGGCAGTTTTGCAACAGAGGGACCACTGAGTAAAACCCCTTTTATCAACTCAGTTCAGTTAGGGTTACTGCTGTTCTCTTACGTCAGTGCGCCGCGGCATAACAGTTATGTGGCTAAGTAAGCATACTGACACTGCCATGCGTTGAGGGACACACAAACCGTGGTGAAAATCTACCGATCAACTGATATAATATATAATTTTATCTTGAGGATCCCCGCTGTTACTGATACGGGAATAGTGACTCGGAGTAAGGGAGACCAGTGTTGTATCACCATGCGATCGGTCAGTCTCTTTTGCAAAGGTTGCTTCCCTTAGATCATCATCATCCGGCATTATAATAATAATAAAAAAAAAAATTAGACGAGTAAAATTAAAAACAAAAGTCCAGTCCATTCGGTGTCGTTCATAAGCAACTCAGACTATGTTAGTTGTCACTTGTTGGTGTGCAAGTAAGTTTCCCAGTTAATTTGCTAGCTTTTTCAGTAGCCGGTGAACGTCAGTGTCAGTAGTGTGGGGCTCATCCGTCGCTTGGTTTCAGTCTCAGTGAGCCGCTTTTGGTGCACAGGAACCAAGTCGTTTACGTTTTTGTCGGGGCACATGTACTGATATAGACTCGTTGAAGAACTGACGACGTTTCAGGTCACGTATGCAACACACATATTCTTTCATTCTTTGTCTGTCATATCTATCGCCTTTTTGAGTGGCAGCCGAGGCGGCATCTTAGTAGTTCTCCAATGCATATACAAAAGTAGGTATTTTTCATGCACGTGCACACACACACACACACACACACACACACACACACACACACACACACACACACACACACACACACACACACTGTAACGAATACAAACATTATACTCACGAACCCAACATACATTATGAACCAAAACCTTGTACTTGCATATCCGCGGGCAGATGCAGATAAAGAAAACATTTTAAGTTACGACAATCACTGAGTCGCCAGCGGTCAGTTTCATGTCATTTGCTCCAAGCAGCCTCAATCTCCCCCAACACCGCAAGCCATTTCACGTAGTCCTAGAAGGAAGACAGCGCTGGGACTTTGTGTATTGCATTTATATGCAAACAACAATATTGATCAGTTTCTCCGGCTTGCTGGAATCCTTACCTTCTATTTCTTTCGGTCTCCCTCTGTGTGTCTGTTTCTCTCTGCCTCTGTCTCTCTGTTCCTGTCTCTGTCCCTGTTTGTTTTCTGTAGCCTCAAAGATTGTTCTCCAAGTTTCGCTGAGATAGCTCGGCCTCAATCAGGCAATGGTACAGAAAAAAACGTGAAGTTGTGTGTGTGTGTGTGTGTGTGTGTGTGTGTGTGTGTCGGTGTGTGTGTGTGCGTGAGAGCGAGCGAGCGAGCGAGAGAGAGAGAGACAGAGAGACAGAGAGAGATGGAGAGAGCAAGAGACATAGACAGAGAGAGAGAGAGAGAGAGAGAGAGAGAGAGAGATGGAGAGAGCAAGAGACATAGACAGACAGAGAGAGAGATACAGGGAGAGGCACAGGGAGACAGACACAGAGATAGAGAGAGATAGAGAGTGACACACACACACACACACACACACACACACACACACACACACACACACACACACACACACACACACACACACACACACACACACACACACACACTGACACACACACGCACACACACACACAGAGAAAAAAACCCAAACAAACTATATCATATGCAACGCCGGATTCCAGGATGGCTGTACAGTGCAGTGCTATATTGATCTCCACTACTCGGTATGTTCCAGAAATTGTACCCTTTCAGTTCTGTGGGATCGTGTATGTCAGTGTCACTGACGACAGCCGCTCCGCGTATGCCACGTCAGTCCCCTACCTTGACATTCTGGCACAGAATTTATTGCAATTGTTTTTTTATCCTCACCCCCCACCCCCACCCCCCTTCGCCCTTCTTCACCGGCTGTCGTAAATCTACGTGCCGCGTCTTAAAGCGTGCAGCTCAACACACGCCCGCGAGAATTCCGCCCCGTACCATGAAAGGGCGTCACCTCCGAAGCATGGTTTGAGGGTGCCGCAGTGCCAGCTTCTTCTTCTTCTTCTTCTTCTTCTGCGTTCACTCGTATGCACACGAGTGGGCTTTTACGTGTATGACCGTTTTTACCCCGCCATGTAGGCAGCCATACTCCGTTTTCGGGGGTGTGCATGCTGGGTATGTTCTTGTTTCCATAACCCACCGAACGCTGACATGGATTACAGGATCTTTAACGTGCGTATTTGATCTTCTGCTTGCATATACACACGAAGGGGGTTCAGGCACTAGCAGGTCTGCACATATGTTGACCTGGGAGATCGTAAAAATCTCCACCCTTACCCACCAGGCGCCGTCACCGTGATTCGAACCCTGGACCCTCAGATTGACAGTCCAACGCTTTAACCACTCGGCTATTGCGCCCGTCGGCAGTGCCAGCTAACTGGGTAACTTAATGAGAGACGCGTTTCTTACACGCTAGTTAATTAAGCCTAAAGGTTCTCCGCGCGGGACACGCTAGGAAGGCTCGTTTCTTTTTTTTTTCCCACCTCGTGGCAACGGTGGCTAGGTTCTCGCGAGTCAAGGCTAAGCTAGGTAGCCTTTACTTCAGAGCAACTTTGCCGCGAGGTACTGAAAGATGAAACCTGCTTCCCGTTTCAGTCGTTACACAGGTGCAATAGCCGAATGGTTAAAGCGCTGGACTTTCAATCTGAGGGTCCTGGGTTCGAATCTCGGTGCACCTTGTGGGTAAAGGGTGGAGATTTTTCCGATCTCCCAGGTCAACCTGAACCCCCTTCGTGTGTATGCGCACGCAGAAGATCAAACACGCACGTTAAAGATCCTGTAATCCATGTCAGCATTCGGTAGGTTACGGAAACAAGAATATACCCAGCATGCACACCCCCGAAAACGGAGTATGGCTGCCTACATTGCGGGGTAAATAAAAAACAAACGGTCATACACGTAAAATGTTACATGTCTGTCTGAGTGTGTATGTGTGTGCGTCTGAAATCTGATTGAATGACACAGGAAACGAATGATGAGCGCCCAGTGGCAGCCGTCAGTCGGCTCTACCCAGGTAGGCAGCCTGTGGTGCGCTTAGAGCTTGGTCTCTGACCGAGGATAGGCGCTATAGAAGTATCCACATCAATCAATCAAACAGGTACTCCTCGTCCTCGCCATTCATCGGTCTTTCGCCACTAACAAGCAAGCGTTCTCGCAGTTGAAGCCGACATGGCAAATATTTTTTTTAAACAGTTTCATTCT
>NC_134876.1:8943130-8955630 GCF_041734735.1 Babylonia areolata | reverse complement strand
AAATCGTACGTTTTTCGATCACAGAGCAAATCCGATTAACACTGACATTGCTTAAAAGCCTTGTGTTATAGCGTTTAATGATAACATTCAAATTTAACGAATTTCCGTGCGGAAATAAAGTTTTTTTTTGTTTGATTTTGATTTGAAAATCAATACTTTGGTAAGACGTCCAGTATCACCGGTGCATGTGATGGACAATAAGTACAAGTTCTTCCTTCCTTACAAGACATTCGTCATAATTATAGCGGAACGGTTGAGGCGCTGGACTTTGAATCTGAGAGCTGTAAGTTCTTCGTTCGTGGGCTGCAACTCCCACGTTCACTCGTACGTACACGAATGGGCTTTTACGTGTATGACCGTTTTTACCCCGCCATGTAGGCAGCCATACTGCGTTTTCGGGGGTGTGAATGCTGGGTATGTTCTTGTTTCCATAAACCACCGAACGCTGACATGGATTACAGGATCTTTAACGTGCGTATTAATTTTGATCTTCTGCTTGCGTGATGATTAGTATCATGCCGAACACAAAAAAACACGAAAGGTGTTCAGGCACTAGCAGGTCTGCGCATATGTTGACCTGGGAGATCGGACAAAATCTCCATCCTTTACCCACTAGGCGCCGTTACCAAGAATCAATCCCGGGACACTCAGATTGAAAGTCCAACGCTTTAACCACTCGGCTATTGCGCCCGTCGGCTTAAGTTCGACCCCAGTAGGACTGTCGGTGCCCGGTGGATCAAAGGTAGTATTTTTTCTGTATTTTTCCGGACTTCCAAGGCCAACATGATTACAATGTGCAGACCTGTCAGTGCCTTTATCCTCTTCGTGAGAATAGACATGCAAAAGATAAAATACGCACGTTAAAGATACCTTGATCCATGTCAGCGCTCGGTGGGTTATGGGAGAACAGGAATAATACACCCAGCATGCACATCCCCGAACACGGAGTAAAGCTGCCTACAACGCAGAGAAGAGAGGTCAATCATGTAAAAATCCACTTGTGGATCTATACATGAACGTGGGAGTTGCTTCCTACGAAAGCAGAAACAGGATATTTGTCACTGACTGGGTCGTATTGCTCTTATTATCGATGCTGTTGTTTCTGTGACTGTCATTGTGATATCAGTAATCTTATTGTTACACTTTTGTAATTGTTCTGTATCAATGCTGTACCGATCTTTCTCTCACCCCCCCTCTCCCTCTCTCCCATCGTTCTCTGTCTCTTCACACATCCACTTCTGTGTGTGTGTATGTGTGTGTGTGTGTGTGTGTGTGTGTGTGTGTGTGTGTGTGTGTGTGTGTGTGTTCTTCGTCATGCATGTTCCTGTGCACAGAGCATTCTTGTCTTCCCCCCTTCCTTCATATGCACGCCTATTTGTGTTCTCTTCTGCGTTCACTCGTATGCACACGAGTGGGCTTTTACGTGTATGACCGTTTTTACCCCGCCATGTAGGCAGCCATACTCCGTTTTCGGGGGTGTGCATGCTGGGTATGTTCTTGTTTCCATAACCCACCGAACGCTGACATGGATTACAGGATCTTTAACGTGCGTATTTGATCTTCTGCTTGCATTTACACACGAAGGGGGTTCAGGCACTAGCAGGTCTGCACATATGTTGACCTGGGAGATCGGACAAAATCTCCATCCTTTACCCACTAGGCGCCGTTACCAAGAATCAATCCCGGGACACTCAGATTGAAAGTCCAACGCTTTAACCACTCGGCTATTGCGCCCGTCATTTGTGTTCTCACTACAGTAGGTGCGTACCAGCCAACTGAAGACACACTGAACAATAGGCCATGCCTAAAATCTTAATCCTTGAGAAATAAATTAACAAATAGTAAAGAGTGGGTAACTCTCTCCATTCACAAGGTACACAACTTCAAGTCAGTGCTGCTTACGCTGCCGATTCAGCTAGCACACAGGTAAATAAAAGGCACATTGGAACAAACCCAGATACTGCCTCTGTGTGCAAGCTGAATAGGTAGCGTAAGCAGCACTGACTTGAAGTTGTGCACCTTGTGAATGGAGAGAGTTACCACTCTTTACTATTTTTTGACTCACTTGTGTAAACAAAGTGAGTCTATGTTTTAACCCGGTGTTCGGTTCTCTCTCTCTCTCTGTGTGTGTGTGTGTGTGTGTGTGTGTGTGTGTGTGTGTGGGTGTGTGTGTGTCCGTGGTAAACTTTAACATTGACATTTTCTCTGCAAATACTTTGTCAGTTGACACCAAATTAGGCATAAAAATAGGAAAATTCAGTTTTTTCCAGTCATCTTGTTTAAAACAATATTGCACCTATGGGATGGGCACAAAAAAAAAAAAAAAATGAAGCCTAATCATATGCAAACTGCATTTACTGTTATATTTATATTTTTTGTTTTCTCTAAACTTGGCACTTTGATCTGATATTCGACCCAACAACAAGAGCAGTCATTATTATCATTTTTTGTTCAAACAGGAACTTCTTTTTGCTAAGCATGGAAGTTTTATTTATTTTGCAAACGTTTTGGTGCAGATAGTGAAAAGGGAAATTACTCTGTAATTAATACTAGGGGACTTAATTTGCTTTAAACTGATCTTTCTCATCTTAAAAAGCTTGGATTTTTTTAAGTGTATCAAAAGTGAGTCTTGAAGGCCTTGCCTCTCTTGTTTAATCATTTCATCCCCTGGCCTCATTGTTTGTTAATTTCCATTTGAGAAATAAAGTTTTGATTTTTTGAGTCCTGAATTGACCCTCTGTCTGTGTGTCTGTCTGTTTGTCTGTCTGTCTGTCTGTTTCTATCGTTCAGTATCACACGTGACTTTGAAAATATGTCCAACGAAATTGTTACAGCAACAACTGATATGCCTACTTGTACAACTAACCCCCTCCTCTCAATCACACACACACACGCACACACGCACGCACGCACACACACACACACACACACACACGACTTGAAAAGAAGACATTTCAATCATCCAAAGGGTTGGTCATCCCACCTGGTCAAAAGTCCTAAACGAAGGGCAAAAGAATACCGGACTCACCACAAACGTCTGGTCAGTTTCATCCTTTAAATTTGACAAGAAAAGACGTGTGTGTGTGTGTGTGTGTGTGTGAAGAACTGCGCACAGCACTGAGAAAAGGCGGCGTGTGTAGTGTGTGTGTGTGTGTATGTGTGCGTGCGTGCGCGCGCGCGCGTGTGTGTGTATGTGCGTGCGTGCGTGCGTGTGTGGACGGACGAAAAGAATGTTGCCATTGTTTGTTCATGTGTCATCCGACAACTCAACACTAACACACGCGGCATGCATCATCGTCGTCGTCGTCCCTCCATTTTTCATTAAAAGGACACGTTATGTATTATCACACACCACACCGCCATCAACCAATAGGAACAGACTGCGAACCTGAACACAGGTATGTGCAGCGTTCATTTGAAAGGAACCTCACCCCAGCAGTGCTCTCTAGACTCTACACATGCCTGTGCATAATGTGAACGGTGTAGACACAGGATGCAGGCCGCGTCATGAAAGTAAATCCGTTACGTTCCCGGGCGGCTGTAACGCGCAGTGATAAGCGAAGACATTGTATCATACCGTATGTGTATCGTTAAGAAAATAAAAGAAAGCTTTCCTGGCAAAAATCTGTATTCTGGGTCAGTACTGTACTGTACAGTATCGTATTAATCTTTTTTGTCACAACAGAATCCTCTGTACACAGTACAGTACAGTACAGTACAGTACAGTACAGTACAGTCGACAACAGTAAGTGACACACCTGGTGTGTTGAGTGTGGAGTGATGGCCTAGAGGTTTCGCGTTCGCCTAGGAAGCGAGAGAATCCGAGCGCACTGGTTCGAATCATACCAGAAGTCGCCAGTATTTTCTCCCCCTCCACTAGACCTTGAGTGGTGGTCTGGACGCTAGTCATTCGGATGAGACGATCAACCGAGGTCTCATGTGCAGCATGCACCGAGCATACGTAAAAGAACCAACGGCAACAAAAAGGTTGTCTCTTGCAAAACTCTGTAGAAAAATCCACCTCGATAGGAAAAATAAATAAAATTGCAGGCAGAAAAAAAGGGTGGCGCTGTCAGTGTAGTAACGCGCTCTCCCTGGGGAGAGCAGCCCGAATTTCACACACAGAATTCTGTTGTGACAAAAAGAGTAATACACATACAAACACACTGTACCATTAGTTCAAAGGCGCCTCCAACCGTAACATGGACCCCCCCTCCCCCTCTTCCGTCCCTGCCCCCCCCCCCCTCAGGCCCCTCACCTGGCCGTTGATTTAACTTTGCTGTACAATGTGTCGTTTTTTAAGACTATTTATTTATCTCTTCTTTTTTTCTCCCCTTTTTTCTTTTGCTCTTGAAAATATTCACAATAATTACAATGCAAGCGCCGAGGGCCGTGCTGCTATCATCCTTATAATTATATCAACAGCAACTGATAATGATAATACTGAACAATGATAATGATAATGATAACCAGCACCATCACAGCAATGATGATAGTGGTGATGGTATAACTTTCACTACTGCTGCTGCTACAATTGATGATGATGATGGTGATGACTGTCATGATGATGATAATAATAATAGTTAATGTTGTCGTTGTTGTTGTTGTTGTTGTTGTTGTTGTTAACAAACCAAGCATACTACTTCACGAAATTCTTCTTCGTCGGTGCGTCAGTGTAAGCCTACGTCACGAAATATTTGTATTTGTATTTCTTTTTATCACAGCAGATTTCTCTGTGTGAAATTCGGGCTGCTCTCCCCAGGGAGAGCGCGTCGCTATACTACAGCGTCACCCATTTTTTGTTGTTGTATTTTTTCCTGCGTGTAGTTTTATTTGTTTTTCCTATCACACTAGTATGTGTGACCCAGGTCTGTCTGTTTCCCGAAGAGGGAGAGTTCATAAGGTCAATGACAAGGAAAAAGACACCAGGAAATGTTCGTCACGATGTGTGTGGATGATCTGTGCTCGAGTCGATCTGGTGCTCTTCGTATTCCGCGTCTGTAGCCAGCTCTTCTACTATTTCATAAAAAAGACACCTTTTCTTAATGTAGCTTTTTGATAAAGAAAATAAAGAAGGAAGTTGTGTCATGTGTCAGTGTGTGTGTGTGTGTGTGTGTGTGTGTGTAGGCCTACGCGTGTGTGTGTGTGTGTGCGTTTGTATGTATGTGTGCGTGTGCATGTATGTGCGTGTGCGTGCGTGTATGTATGTGTGTGTGTGTGCGTGTGCGTGTGTGTGTGAGGGAGGAGGATATAGGGAAAGGGAGTCACACAAAAGTAACACGTCCAGTCAAGATAATTATATACAACACACCTACAGCAACCTGACTTTACTGAAAAATACAGGTCAGATACTATTTTGTAGATGACGTCTTTAAAACCCTTAACTCTCTCCATACGAACGGCGAAAGAGACGACGTTAACAGCGTTTCATCCCAATTACCATCATCAAAATATTGCAAGCGGAACGCTCTTATACTGAAGAGGTGAATTTTGACAAAGAATACCACAGTTCTGACGACGGAAGCTAAAGGTTGGGTCATTTAGACACCCACTGGACATCCGAGGGGTCTGTGTAGAGGAGAAGAGAGGACTGGCCGTACTGAGTGAGTTAAAACAACAACAACAAAACAAAACAAAACAAAACAACAACAACAAAAACCGAAAAAAACCCCAGACACCCCCCTCTCCCCGAAAAACAACAACATATTTCCTTTAAGAAATAAGAAAATAAATAAATGACACACACACACAACAAAAAATAACAGGAACAACAGGAAATCAGAAATAATCAGCTGGACCTATCCGACAACAAACCAGCTGAATAACACAGAGAAAAAATAAAAAAATAAAAATAAAAAACTAGAGAAGAATCTGCCAATCAGAACTCTCACTTTCTAAATCCGAGTAAACGACCTTAAAAAAAAAAAGAAAAAAAGAAAAAAAAAAGAAAGAAAATGAATAACACACACACACACACACACACACACACACACACACACACACAAGAAAAACAGGAACAAGAGGAAATCAGAAACAATCAACTTGGACCTATCCGACAACAAACCAGCCGAATAACAAAAAACAGAATCTGCCAATCAGAACTCTCACCTTCAAAATCCGAGTGAACGAGCTTCATGGAGAGGCAATAATTCACAAATAAATCCACTAAATTGTAGGTAGGAAGTTCGTGCTGACTTATCAAGAACGGTCGGTTGATATCTTCTCAGTATTTTATCACCAATAAACCTTGCCACAAACGAGCGCTTCAGGAATTCTATCCGCGTTAACTGAAAACTTCCTGAATTATGGACGAAGAAAGAAGGTCAAGACGCTGCCACGAAACTGATCTCTCAACTCGCAAGCGAGGCACGTAATATTGTAGAACCATTCACCGTCAGCAGCCAATCGCATCACTGGAAAAGCCATAAATCTATAAATATCCGGTGACGTCAAATCAGGACGTCATGGAGACGGAAGTCCGGGAAAGTCCGACGATGGTACTGGTGGCACTGCAAGCAGATTGCAGACAGTCATGAGGCTGTGTGACGTCATTTCCGATGTGAAGTGGCGAAGGCGGAAGTGTGTATGTCAATGGACTGTGTGAAAGACTGGCGCTGTAGATGCTGTCCCTTCAACAGTGTCGATGCTTGTGTGTGAGTGGCAGTTGGACTTTAAACTGACTCTGATTTATCTCTGCACAAAATCCGGCGCTGTATAAATAATTTTTGATGAAATAAGTACTTTAATTTTTTACTCACTAGCCAGCCGCCTGACTTTCTGACAAATCTCTAACCAAGTGACCAATAAGTTGGCCACGTAAACCGTCAAATCAACCATCCAACTAACCGAAACGACCAAGGAATTAACAAACTGACTAACTGACTGCAGTTTGTATTACTACTACTACTAATGGTATTTATATAGCGCTGAATCTTGTGCATAGACAAATCAAAGCGCTTTCGCACCAGTCATTCACACGCATGCATAACTCTAAAACTGAAGAAACTGATGACAAGGAAGAGGCAGGGAAGGGAGGCTATTTTGGGAAGAGGTGGATTTTAAGGCCAGACTTGAAAGAGCTGAGTGTGGAAACTTGACGAAGCGAAAGAAGAAGTTCATTCCAATTGCAAGGTCCAGAGACAGAGAAAGAACGCCGGTCAACAGTCGAGAGTTTGAATCTGGGTATGCGTAAACAGAGTGGATCCGAAGCTGATCGTAGTGAGTTTGTACTGGGCGTGTAAATTCCATATTGTTCGCAGAGAAGGGCTGACGATGTGTGGGATCTGTCATCTCAGTGACTGTGCCCAGTTGCCCCCCCCCTCCCCACACACACTCCCTCCCCCGCCCCCTTCTCCACCGCCCCCTCCCTCCTTCACCTGTTCCTTCACACCTATCCTCGTCCGATCCCATTGTTTTGTGAGTTTGCCATTGTTCACTCTCATCGTGCCGTCAACACCACCCAAACACACACTAACCTTGAACCCCCCCCCTCCCCCCCAAAAAAAAGTACTTGAAGAAGTTACACGATAAGAGGGAGGGAGAGATGGAGAGAGAGAGAGAGGGAGAGAGAGAGGGGGGAGAGAGGGAGGGAGAGAGGGGAGGAGGGAGAGAGAAAGAGAGAGAGGGAGGGAGGGAGACAGACAGACAGACAGAGAGGGACAGCAGAGAGACAGAGAGAGAAACATACATTTAGACACACACACATACACACACCCACAGAGTCTCTCTCTCTCACACACACACACACACACACACACACACACACACACACAATCTAATATCACTGATAGTGAAAAGACGCTAAACGAAAGAACACACACACACACACACACACACACACACACACACACACACACACTGACGCGCACACAAGTACAGACACGCAGACTCACACACATACACACACGCGCGCGCGCTCACAACACACAGACACAAACACACACAGACACAGACAAAGACCCCCTCCAGCCGCCCCCGCCCGCCCCTCGTCACACACACACACGAACACAGTTACACGCACAAACACAGACAGACAGACACACACGCACATAGACAAGAGGATGGGCGGAATAAGACCCACGGCGCTTCAAGTTGCGGAAGCGGAAACTTGTGATTGTGACGACACTGACTTGTGGACATTTCGGTGAGTGGTGAGTGTTGAGTGGACAGACTTGACCCGCATCTGACCTTGTGGTAATGGAGAGAGAATGAATGACTGAACTGTTTATTCAGTCATACAGGCCATTGCCCCCACAGTGAAGGGTATTGAAGGGTATTGATTTTGAACAATCAACAGAACCTGCCAGTTTAATTCAACAACAAGCAATGATAGCCAGTCTATGAAATGTTGCCGTCTGTGTTTTTCTGTGTACATCCACCTCTCCCTGTCTGTCTGTCTTTCTGTCTGCCTGTCTGTCTTTCTCACTTTCTCTCTCTCTACGCATGCACACACACACACACACACACACACACACACACACACACACACAAACACAGACAGACAATATAGACAGACAGGCAGACAGATAGATACACAGGTAGATAGATAGACAAATAGATAGATATAGAGACAGACAGACAGATAGATAGACAGAAAGAGTAATGCATGAAAAACAAGGAATATTGTTTCGTTTTTCAAGTTCTCAGGTACAACATATGTTTCCCAAGTCTATGTCTCCCAGCCCACTAACCAACATTAAACAGGTCTGTGTTCCCCAAGGCCTAGAGGTAACGCGTCCGCATAGGAAGCGAGAGAATCTGAGCGCGCTGGTTCGATTCGCGGCTCAGCCGCCGATATTTTCTCCCCCTCCACTAGACCATGAGTGGTGGTCTGGACGCTAGTCTTTCGGATCAGACGATAAACCGAGGTCCCGTGTGCAGCATACTTAGCGCACGTAAAAGAACCCACGGAAACAAAAGGGTTGTTCCTGGCAAAATTCTGTAGAAAAATCGACTTCGATAGGAAAAACAAATAAAACTGCACACAGGAAAAAATACAAAAAAATGGGTGGCACTGTAGTGTAGCGACGCGCTCTCCCTGGGGAGAGCAGCCCGAATTTCACACAGAGAAAGCTGTTGTGATAAAAAGAAATACAAATACAAATACAAATATTCGTTTCATCGTACATAACACAAACTGTACACTTTTGGCTAGTGGTCAATACTGGTCTGTGAATAGTTTAAGTAGGTCAAGGATATTGTGTGGACATGATAATTGCTGCATCCTGACACTCAAGAGATGTGGCCATGTGTGTGTGTGTGTGTGTGTGTGTGTGTGTGTGTGTGTGTGTGTGTGTGTGTGTGTGTGTGTGTGTGTGTGGTGTGGTGTGTGTGAGAGAGAGAGAGAGAGAGAGAGAGAGAGAGACAGAGAGACGGAGACAGAGACAGACAGACAGACAGACAGAGACAGAGACACGCAGAGAGACAGAGAGAGGCAGAGACAGAGAGAGACAGACGGACAGAGAGAGACAGAGATAGAGAAACAGAGAGAGGCAGAAAGAGAGAGAGAGAGAGAGAGAGAGAGAGACAGACAGACAGACAGACAGACAGAGACACTGACTGACAGACAGAGACAGAGGGAGACAGAGAGCAGTGCATGGCCTAACCAGTTCTGAACAGCTTCTCTCATTAGTGTCAGAGTACCAGCTGACACCGCGTCAGGCAACCTGGAGTTCACAGTCACAGTTCTCTGTGTCTCTTGGTGCCAGTCATCATGGTGACAGCAGTCCTCCTTAATCGTCCCCATTGACACAAACATCGGACTGTGGGACAGGTTTGCTCGTAAAGTAAAATTCGGGAACACACACACACACACACACACTTGCACGCACGCACGCACGCACGCACGCACACACACACATGCACGCACGCACGCACATACGCATGCACACACACACGCACGCACGCACGCACGCACGCACGCACGCACGCACGCACGCACGCACACATACACACACACGTACATACACACACGCACGCACGCACACACACACACACACACGCACGCACACACACACACACACACACACGCACACACACGCACGCACACACACACACACGCACGCACACACACATACACACACACACACACACACGCACGCACACACACACACACACGCACACACACACACACACACACACACACACACACACGGAGAGAGAACCAGTAATGTGGGATTTTGCAACACTGTCTGCATTTATAATTGGTAGTCTTGGTGTTGCTGCAATCAGGATGGTAATGACATATTGCATCATGCTGCTGACAATATCAATGTAAGTACAACAATGTATAAACCTGCTGGTCTCCATAATCATTGTGAACTGAGCGTCACGGAAATTGAAGAAAGTGGCTGCATGCATGGACGGAGTTATCGAAGCTGTTGTGCACTCAGTATGTGTGTTGGTTAATTCTGACTGCTTATGTCACAGTACCAGTACGTCACCCCTCTTCAGAATACGGAATACAGAATACTTTATTCTCTCAACAAGAGAAATTCATTTGTGGTGTAAAACACACAAACAACACACGAAAATTACAGTCATTCAACATGTATACATAAAAAAATAAACTGTCTACATGTCAACCCAGGGCAACCCGTGCGTACAATCAATGTTCACAGTAGACACAATCAACAACAGGAACCCGAAAAAAGGTAACTTGGAGTAAACCATACATACACCAACAGAGGAATACATGTGCAATACAAAATCACATCTATAGTACAGGCATGAAATAGCATACTAAAAGTAGACATAACACATACAATAACAATACTCAATTCAACAGTATTTTGAGTTCAGATGTCATATTCCATATATACACACACTCTGGCATACATTTTTAGTCACACATCTGATTATTAATTATTGTTGTTTAATAGCTGAATTGAGGTCGGAATAAAGCTGCAGTTGCTTCTGTTTGTTTTAATTAATTTTTTTTTTCAGACAGCCATCACAATGCCCATGGAACACAGACGGACCTCCCCCAAGCGGACAGACCCCCAGGACTCACGACATCGAACAACCCAGCTCCCACCAAACCAAAGACTGAAGCCCTGAGCAGCGCGAGCCACTGGGTCTCAGAGACCACACCAGGGGGTGGGCTGCGTGAGCGAACTTAGCAGTGTGAGTTTGTTTATCTTTAACTCTCTCCATACGAACGGCGAAAGAGACGACGTTAACAGCGTTTCATCCCAATTACCATCATCAAAATATTGCAAGCGGAACGCTCTTATACTGAAGAGGTGAATGTTGACAAAGAATACCACAGTTCTGACGACGGAAGCTAAAGGTTGGGTCATTCAGACACCCACTGGACATCCGAGGGGTCTGTGTAGAGGAGAAGAGAGGACTGGTCGTACTGAGTGAGTTAATAACGTTCCAATCTCCACCGTTGAGAGATGGCCAAGAGGTAACGCGTCCGCCTAGGAAGCGAGAGAATCTGAGCGCGCTGGTTCGAATCACAGCTCAGCCACCGATATTTTCTCCCCCTCCACTAGACCTTGAGTGGTGGTGTGGACGCTAGTCATTTGGACGAGATGATAAACCGAGGTCCCGTATGCAGCATGCACTTAGCACACGAAGAAGAACCCACGGCAACAAAAGGTTTGTCCCTGGCAAAATTCTGCAGAAAAATCCACTTCGATGGGAAAAAACAAATAAAACTGGATGCAGGAAAAAATACAAAACAAAAATGGGTGGCGTTGTCAGTGTAGCGACGCGCTCTCCCTGGGGAGAGCAGCCCGAATTTCACACAGAGAATTCTGGTTGTTTTTTTTTTCGAGAAATACAGGGTTTATTCCCCGACGGGAAAACTGTCTTTTCTATTAGAGGGAAGGCCGGATGTACAGCTGTGTGACACGTTTGACTGAAGCCTCGAGAGTCCTTTGTCAACGAGCGAAACAGCGGACACTGATACCGTACTGAGGAAGATAGGGCCTCCACACACACACACACACACACACACACACATTTCTCTCTCTCTCTCTCTCCTTCTTTCTCACACACACACACACACATTCTTACACACGGACACACACGCACGCACACACACACACACACACATACACATTCTCTCTCTCTCTCCTTCTCTCTCTCTCCTTCTCTCTCTCTCACACTTACTTACACACACACACACACACACACACACATTCTCACACACGGACACACACGCACACACACACACACACTCATACTTCACACACACACACACACACACACACACACACACACATCTCTCTCTCTCTCTTACTGACACACACACACACATTTTCTTCATCATTTCACTCTGACCGCCTTTGCTATCAGTCGTATTGTCTTTCTAACATCACGATAATCATGACTTCTCGAAAGCAAAAAAGGCTGACAGGTCACTGTTCGCTTCAGCTACCGAAGTAATTACAACAACCACCGGCACACAAAACCCCGTTCTTTTCATCTCCCACCCCACCCCACACCACCCCTCCACTCCCCACACCCCTTTCCCTTTACCACTCACATTC
>NC_134876.1:8935630-8938130 GCF_041734735.1 Babylonia areolata | reverse complement strand
GTGTGTGTGTGTGTGTGTGTGTGGCGTCGGTATTGGTCATCACAATCATTGCGCGTGGTGATTACAGCGGTGAGGTGGAGGGTGGGTGCGTGGGGGGGGGGGGCGTGGGGGGTGGGGGATGGGAGTGAGGGTGGGGGTCAGTATATCAGTATCTAGTTCTTTGATATGTGATAAAGTGCAGGCGGGAGGGTTTTATTTCGTGGGGATCTGGACTTGCCTCAGTTGTCATTCGCCTTGTGCTTGTTAGCACACTCACACGGACACAGAGAGAGAGAGACACACACGCACACGCACACACACACACACACACACACACACACACACACAAAGACACACACACACACACACACACACACACACACGTGAACATGTTTGTAGGAAATCTAAATTTGTTTGTTTAGTCTTGTTTAGCTAGATAAGTCCATGCCACTTTCATGGCAATGAAACGTTCAGATTGATTGATCGATTGATATGGATACTTATATAGCACCTATCCTCGGTCAGAGACCAAGCTCTAAGCGCTTTTACAAACATGGAGTCATTTGCACGACAGGCTGCCTACATGGGTAGAACCGACTGACGGCTGCCACTGAGCGCTCATCATTCGTTTCCCGTGTCATTCAATCAGATTTCAGGCACGCACACAAGACAGACGTTTAACATTTTACGTGTATGACAGTTTTTTTTGTTTATTTACTCCGCCAGTAGGCAGCCATACTCCGTTTTCTGGGTGTGCATGCTGGGTATATTCTTGTTTCCATAACCCACCGAACGCTGACATTGGTTACAGATCTTTAACGTGCGTATTTTGATCTTCTGCGTGCGTATACACACGAAGGGGTTCCAGGCACTAGCAGGTCTGCACATGATTATGTTGACCTGGGAGATCGGAAAAATGTCCACCTTTTACCCACCAGGCGCCGTCACCGAGATTCGAACCCGGGACCCTCAGATTGAAAGACCAACGCTTTAACCATTCGGCTATTGCGGGTTCAAGTCATCATGATGATCTAGGTCAAAGTGTAGTGTACTGATATCTTTGGCAAGAGGAGTGGAACACCCAGACGGACAACAAGCTCTTTCAGATCCGTCCAGACCTAAAAGAGACCCTCCCTTCAGGGGTGAAGAACAGAAAGGAGGAGTCTGTACTGTGCAGACTGCATGCGGGGCACACTTTTTTTTTTAATACTCATTCTTACTTGTTGAAGGGGGAAGAGGTCCCTCGATGTATTCCCTGTGATGAGCCTCTCACCGTGAAACACGTGCTCCTTGACTGTTGGGATCTGCATGACGTTAGACACCGACATTACACGGCGGTTTCTTTGAAGATCTTGTTTCGTGATGTCCCTCCGTGGGCGCTGATGGACTTCTTAAAAGAAGTGAACATTTTTAACCAGATTTGAAGGTTTTAAACTATGGAAGTTTTTTTTTTAAACATTGGAGTGGAAAGTTTGAAGTGGTGACTCGTTTCAATTGTTTGTTTTTACCCTTGTAGTAGTTAGTAACGCGACGATAGCCTTGAGATGGCCTTAGTGGTCGGCGAGGCTCTAAGCACCATAATTTCATTTCATTTCATGCACGTGTGCGGGCGCGACCGTGCAAGGAAAGAAAGAAATATAAAAAGTGCCGTGCCACGAACAAGGCAAAATCCTTTGTCCGCAAAATCATCAAGAATGACCTCACTGATGGTGATGTCCTTCAGGAAGCCTTGACCGCCATTACCAGTGGACCCAGTGAAACCTTAGCTCTGTTTTATGCCCAAGATACACGAGATCAACACACCAAGACGCCTCGTTGTCTCAGCATGTGCGTGTCCCTCAGTCCACATCTCAGACTTCCTTGACTGTTTTCAACCCCCCTTGAGGCGCTCCCCCCCCCACACCCCCCCTTACCCCCCTTACCACCAAACCATACCTTGCAACTGCTGGACGAGTTCTCCTTTGCAGATCATAACGGTAGCTCGGAAAGACAAGTCTTCACTAGGGTATCCTTATATACGAGCATTCCCTACAATAAATTAAAAATTTTTTTTTTTTAATTTTAATTTTTTTTATATTATATTATTTTATTTTTTTAATAATTATTTTATTATTATTATTACTACTACCTTTTTCTATATTATAATTATTTATTTATTTATGTAAGCCTATCTATTATTTATTCCCCCCACCCCCTTTTTTTTCTCAAGGCCTGACTAAGCGCGTTGGGTTACGCTGCTGGTCAGGCATCTGCTTGGCAGATGTGGTGTAGCGTATATGGTTTTGTCCGAACGCAGTGACGCCTCCTTGAGCTACTGATACTGAAACTGAAACTCCCTACAGTGGTGGCTTGTGCACTCTGACACACGTCCTGCCAAACAGCAAATATAAACTCCATCCCTTATCCAACCTTATACTGGCGGAGTTGGTGTTGGTGCTGACGCTGAATAGTTTTGCATCCGGCGAAAAGCACTAGCAACAGACCCGAGGCGTTGCCATGGGCAAAAAGATTTGTATTTGTA
>NC_134876.1:8903130-8930630 GCF_041734735.1 Babylonia areolata | reverse complement strand
GTTAACCGTTGGTTTCTTTGAGACAAGACAAGACAAGACAAGACAAGACAAGACAAGATAAAATCTTTATCATCGAGGGTAACAGATAAGCAATCAACATGCCTTTTTTTTTTTATTCTTTACATCCAGCCCACCGCTCGAACGAAGGACCAAAGCTAAAGAAGCAAAAAGTGAGCTAAAGGAAATAATACAAAATACATCCATATTTCCCGATTATCCCACTATCCACAGCCAGCCCACCCAGAGCAGAATAAAAGAAAATAACGTAGATTATGATTAAAAAAAAGAAAAGAAGAAAAAAAAGCGTGCTGACACGATGGGATCCAAACAAAAAAAAAGTCCTTAAAGGCAGAATATGATTAGCCACAAAACACACTCAGTCTGATTAAGATAATCAATACCTACTAGTTTGATTTGCTTGTGATAGAAGTTACATGAACAGGTGCCCCTCACGAAATAGTAAAAAAACCCCAACAACAACAACAACAAAAAACAAAAACAACTAAACTATCTAAGTTGATTGATTTATGTACGGAGAACTGTCTGACAAAATTAAATTGGACCTAATGGAAGATTGCTTCGAGATTCATAGGGTGTTCAAACCTGTAATTCCATGTTTGTTGATAGTTTTATTGGTGTGTGTGTGTGTGTGTGTGTGTGTGTGTGTGTGTGTGTGTGTGTGTGTGTGTGTGTGTGTGTGTGTGTGTGTAATTATCATTATTGTTTATAAGTGTGTTATCCACGACTGCATTCTTCTTAAACGGCAATAACCTTCAAATCCAATCAAGGTGTTGACTTACGTTGGTTTAAAAAAAAATTATTTAAAAAAAATCTTTTGTCTGTTTTTAAATTTAAAAAAAAATTTTTTTAATTTTTTTTTTTTTTATAGAGATGTACATAAAATATGGAAATGAATTACAAAAAAGGCTGATGCTACCCGCTCAACTACATCTATCACCCATCCCGTTCCCCTCTGCTTTTTCTCTCTCTCTCTCTCCCCCCCCCCCCCAACCCCGCCCTCTTTTTACAGAAGAGCAGAGGTCATTACCATGTTTGCTCAGACCATACCGTCTGCCATCATCTTCACTGGCTTAAGGCATTCGGTCCAGCAGTCCCGAAGACGGCCGCCTGAACAGGAGAATAAGAACACGAATGATACCCACAGCGAACAACTGGCCGTCTCAAAATGCAATGACCAGCACAAAGGTATAACATTGTGGGTATACACGTTGATTGTATGAACAACGTCCATTCTACGACTATTCATTCTATGTATGTATGTATGTATGTATGTATGTATGTATGTATGTCTGTGTGTGTGTGTGTGTGTGTGTGTGTGTGTGTGTGTGAAAAATAGATTACGTGGTACAAAAGAAAGCAACCCCCCCAAACCCCCCCCCCCCAAAAAAAAAAAAACCCACAAAAAAACACACACAAAAAAACAACAACAACAAACAAACAAACAAACAAAAACAACAACAACAAACAAACAAACAAACAAAAAACCCCAACCAAAACAAAAAAACAAAAAACAAAAACAAAACAAACAAACAAACAAACAAACAAAAAAACAACAAAAAACAACCAACCAAACAAAAACCCCCCAAAACAACAACAACCAAAAAACAAAAACAAACAAACAAAAGAAAGCTGTCTGATATACAATTTCCAAACTTATCAGCAAGTTGGTTAATTCTCAGCATACCTTGTATCTATTCATTCCATCTAACATTTCAGATTATGTGTTGCGGCCGATTAACATTATTGTCGACATTTCTCCGGCTGTCAAGGAATCAAAGGATCATTGGTGATACCACAACGTATACATCCAGAGGATTCAAAGCCACTTCAAACGGACCCAATGGTCCCATTATTTGTCATATGAATATTGATGGAGCAACAGTAGAAAGTTTCTGGCACTCTGGTTTTCGTTTCTTGCTTCTTCTTCTTTTTTTTATTTTTATTTTTTAGATTTATGCATGCGTGTGAATGACTGGTGCGAAAGCGCTTTGATTTGTCTCTGCACAAGATTCAGCGCTATATAAATAGCATTATTATTATTATTATTATTATTATTATTATTATTATTATCTTGTTTACAGATCAACTTCTTACACTTATTACGTTGTGTGTGTGTGTGTGTGTGTGTGTGTGTGTGTGTGTGTGTGTGTGTGTGTGTGTGTGTGTGTGGTCTTTCTGTGATTTCATGTGTGGAAAATGCAAAAGAAAAAAAAAAAGAGCACAATATCCTGTGAGGCCAATAACACTGACATGTGTTTTAACGACCAGCTTTGTGACCGTTCCACGAACAGAGCTGGGAAATCTTTTATTGACCATTCGATTGACTGATAATTTATCAACCAAAGCTACATCCTTTTTTGTGAAACGCGCGCACGCGCTCACGCGAAGACACACACACACACACACACACACACACACACACACACACACACACACACACACACACACACACACACACACACACACACACACACACACACAAAGATACACACATATTACATATGTATATCTATATGTATGCACGCCCGTCCGAGCACACGTCCACATTAAATAAAAGAAGTTCGTATCGTCAAGATTCACGTGCTGTCAAATTAAGCCGATGTAATTTCAAATCAGCCGCAGCGGCCTCGGCGCAAGCCATTAGCCGTAGAAAGTCCCAGATGGTTGGGAGAACGTCCGACATTTCCTCACATACTTATCACAGAGCATACATTAGGTATATAGTCATAATGAAGGCCGACTTCATTTGCATAAACTGTCTTTCTGATCGCCATGATCAGTAAATTAGTGACAGTCTGGACAGACAAGATGAGCACATCAAAAGCCTGTCAATCAAGTCCAGGAGGCGCGAGGATGACTAATTGCAGTCTGGCTTCACTGTCAGTACAAATGCCACGACTAATACCAGGCTGTTGATGGCTTTAATAATCAAAGACTTGTCGCACTAATAACTGTCAACAATTACGCAGTAGAAAGATTACCATCAGGTTATCTTAATTTGCCAAGTCTCTCTTTTCTCCCTCTATATAAGCAAGATGGTTGGGACTGTTGGTCAGACAACGCTTCGTTCAGACACTGTCCTGCATTACCTGAGCCATCCCAGAGATCCAGACCAGACTCTCCAGACCTCCTACCATCCTTCCACGTTTTTATTTTTTGCTGTGAGGTGAGCTTACCATTTTTGTTTGTGTGTATGTTGACGATAATGTCGTGTGTTTCAATGTTGGCATTGTGGTAACTTTTGTTGTTAACAGCGGTATAAACATCAGTGCTTTTTTTCTTCTTTTTCATACATCAGATATACAGAGAAAAACAGGTTGTTTTGTGGTAAATTATCTTTTTATTCTGCAGCCCCCCCCCCTTTAAAAAAAAATCAAAGATATCATTGATTTAAGTTCTAGCACCATTATAAAAAAAATTACTGTCTTTCAAAGAGAATGAAAGAAAGAAAGTAAAAAAAGAAGAAAGAAAAAAAGAAATTGTCTGAATCACTAAATAATATTTCTGGGGAAAAAAAAAGAAAAAGATATCATTGATTTAAGTTCTAGCACCATTATAAAAAAATTACTGTCTTTCGAAGAGAAAGAAAGAAAGAAAGTTAAAAAAAAGAAAGAAAAGAGAAGGCCACGTAACATCAACGCAATGGTTTTTACCACTTTCCGCCAACATGATAAGAATTGTCTGAATCACTAAATAATATTTCTGGGAAAAAAGCAAAAAAAAAAAAAAAAAAAAAAAGAAGAAAAAAAGATATTATTGATTTAAGTTCTAGTACCATTATAAAAAAAAATTACTGTCTTTCAAAGAGAAAAAAAGAAAGAAAGTAAAAAAAAAAAAGAAAGAAAAAAAGAAATTGTCTGAATCACTAAATAATATTTCTGGGGAAAAAGCAAAAAACAAAAAGTTCAATTACTTCATTCTCAGTGAAAATATTGCTTAATCGAAGATTACGTGAACTAAAACATGCTGACCGGATAAGGATTTTAGCAAATACATTTCACGAACACTTCGTGATAAATGACACAAAGCAAGTCGATATTTTTCCACGTCCTCAGCAAAGTCGGCAACTGTGTGTGAGTGAAACAGACAGAGAGATAGAGAGAGAGAGAGAGAGAGGGGGGGTGGGGGGGGGGCTGGGGCTAGGGGTTGGGGGACAGATTGAGACAGACAGAGAAAAACAGGTGGAAACAGACAGACAGTCATGCCTCTGGTCTAAGTTCTTCTTCTTCTGTGTTCGTGGGCTGCAACTCCCACGTTCACTCGTATGCACACGAGTAGGCTTTTACGTGTATGACCGTTTTTACCCCGCCATGTAGGCAGCCATACTCCGTTTTCGGGCGTGTGCATGCTGGTTATGTTCTTGTTTCCAAAACCCACCGAACGCTGACATGGATTACAGGATCTTTAACGTGCGTATTTGATCTTCTGCTTGTGTATACACACGAAGGGGGTTCAGGCACTAGCAAGTCTGCACATATGTTGACCTGGGAGATCGAAAAAATCTCCACCCTTTACCCACCAGGCGCCGTTACCGAGATTCGAACCCGGGACCCTCAGATTGAAAGTCCAACGCTTTAACCACTCGGCTGTTGCACCCGTCAGGCCTGGTCCAACATATGAGAGATGACATGTGCTGTGCACAAGGAAATGTTTACAAGTTTGTAGCTTGTTTCCGCACTGTTACTACTTTGTGAACAAAACTAGAGAGCTTTAAGTAAGTACAGTTTAAACACAGGCTGATTTCGAGAATTATTTTACTTGTCTGAATAGATCAACTTTTTAGTTCATTATACTTGTGACATATAATAAGAAAGCGAAGTTTTGATTCTGGCGTGTTCTTGCAATAAGAGCACCATTTGCTCCTGTCCAGGCAAACTATCATAATTGTAAACAAAATGTGACGTATCAATTCTAAATCTTGAAACTGTTTTACGCTGTTGAACGTTCTTGTTAATTAAGATACCAAAACACGGACTGATCGTTTTTTGGGGGGGGCATCAGACCGACAAACAGAGAAAGGGCGAGAAGCTTTCAGTTTCATGTAATTAAAAGATTGACCATTTCTGCAACTCTGCATGACCGCTGTGCCATGCCATGCCATGCCATGGATACCAAGACACAAAACTGACTGATCAACTGTGCAGAGAGATTCGAGAAGCGACGAGCAAAGATGCAGTGGACCCTAACCGCTTGCCCCATTTACGTCATGGCTGTGACGTCACTGGTTGCGTCAGGAGTGCTGGCCAGCATGGACAAGGCCATGATTGACCACATCCTCCGGATCCACAACGAGATGAGGGCCAAGGAGGGATCTTCCGACATGCCCAAGCTGGTCAGAAGGAGACTGCTTCCTTAAAACCCATCTGTCTGTTTATCTTCTTCTTCTGCGTTCACTCGTATGCACACGAGTGGGCTTTTACGTGTATGACCGTTTTTACCCCGCCATGTAGGCAGCCATACTCCGTTTTCGGGGGTGTGCATGCTGGATATGTTCTTGTTTCCATAACCCACCGAACGCTGACATGGATTACAGGATCTTTAACGTGCGTATTTGATCTTCTGCTTGCATATACACACGAAGGGGGTTCAGGCACTAGCAGGTCTGCACATATGTTGACTTGGGAGATCGTAAAAATCTCCACCCTTTACCCACCAGGCGCCGTCACCGTGATTCGAACCCGGGACCCTCAGATTGACAGCCCAACGCTTTAACCACTCGGCTATTGCGCCCGTCTGTCTGTTTAAGTTATCCATTTGTTTTGTTTTCATGCCAGAGCTTGTGTGAGAATGTACATTTCATAAATTGATCTCCTTTCATGTCCGACCATGTGAGAAAGTGTGTTTTATCAATGGGTCTATTTTATGTCTGCATTTTTTGTGAGAAAGTGTGTTTTATCAATGGATCTATTTTATGTCTGCATTTTTTGTGAGAAAGTGTGTTTTATCAATGGGTCTATTTTATGTCTGCATTTTTTGTGAGAAAGTGTATTTTATTAACTGGTCTATTTTATGTCTGCATTTTTTGTGAGAAAGTGTTTTTATTAACTGGTCTATTTTATGTCTGCATTTTTTGTGAGAAAGTGTATTTTATTAACTGGTCTATTTTATGTCTGCATTTCTGAGAAAGTGTATTCTATCAATTGGTCTATTTTGATTGATGTCTGTGATGGCGAGAGAGTTTTATTCGTGTATGTATTTTTGTTTTTACTATTTATTATTATTATTATTTCGTTTTATTCAACGACCATTTTTGTGTGACAAGGTTGATTTGTTTATGTTGATGTCTGCACCAGTGACAGGGTTTATCTTTAAAAAAAAAAAGAGAAAGATTATTTTATTTATTTATTTATTATGCTTTCTTAACACTTGAACATCGCTAGTGAGCGAGGTTATTCATAATCCTGTAATTATTGAATGATTTTAACGCACACGCTAGTGATAATAGTTTGTCTGTTAATCAATCATTTTACTTATGTTTATCTATTGGTTTGTTTTAACACCCTCCCCCGTGAAAAGTGTATCTATCTGTCTAGCTATCTATCTATTTGTTGATCTATTATTCATGACATTTTGATGCATTGCTTGTATCAGTCGGTCCATGTGTGAATTCTACTCCTCCTCCTCCTTCTTATTCGTCTTCTCTCTATCTCTCTGTCTCCGTCTGTCTGTCTGTCTGTGTCTCAGCGCCCAATGATCAGGACCAAATTGAGAAAAATAAAAAATAAAAAAAAAGAAAGAAAGAAAAGATTTTCAGGTAGAGGGAGAATGGGTGTGGGGTGGGGGTAATAATTATCAACTGGTTGGTCGACAGGTAGAGAAGGGTAAACGGGGGACAAAAACAGTGAAAACGACTGAGAAAAGAAAAGAAAGGACATTTCTATCGCTGTTTATCCACAAGGCAGGCGTGCTAATTCTTAACTGAAAAATGCCCAGAAAACTAGGCATGCCGCAAAGAAGAAGAGCGCCTTCCCCCCCCCCCACCCCCACCCCTACCCCCCATCCACCCCTACCCAACCCCCCATCCACTTATTCCCACCTCTTTTCATTTTCCTGGCATGATTCTATCAGAGAGACACATCTGACGTGGCCGCGTGTGATGACGTGAAACCTGAACCTACCCGTAACTAACGCCCCTCCCCTCCTCGCCTAGCCCCCCCCCCCTCATCCTCCCCGCCATTTCCATATCCCTCCTGACTGTATCCTTGGCATGTTGATCCTTCAGGTGTGGGACAAAGACCTGACTGTATCTTTGGCATTTTGATCCTTCAGGTGTGGGACAAAGACCTGACTGTATTCTTGGCATGTTGATGTTTCAGGTGTGGGACAAAGATCTGACTGTATCTTTGCCATGTTGATCCTTCAGGTGTGGGACAAAGACCTGACTGTATTCTTGGCATGTTGATCTTTCAGGTGTGGGACAAAGACCTGACTGTATCTTTGGCATGTTGATCTTTCAGGTGTGGGACAAAGACCTGACTGTATCCTTGGCATGTTGATCCTTCAGGTGTGGGACAAAGACCTGACTGCATCTTTGGCATGTTGATCCTTCAGGTGTGGGACAAAGACCTGACTGTATCTTTGCCATGTTGATCTTTCAGGTGTAGGGCAAAGACCTGACTGTATCTTTGGCATGTTGATCCTTCAGGTGTGGGACAAAGACCTGACTGTATCTTTGCCATGTTGATGTTTCAGGTGTGGGACAAAGACCTGACTATCTTTGGCATGTTGATCCTTCAGGTGTGGGACAAAGACCTGACTGTATTCTTGGCATTTTGATCTTTCAGGTGTGGGACAAAGACCTGACTGTATTCTTGGCATGTTGATCTTTCAGGTGTGGGACAAAGACCTGACTGTATTCTTGGCATGTTGATCTTTCAGGTGTGGGACAAAGACCTGACTGTATTCTTGGCATTTTGATCCTTCAGGTGTGGGACAAAGACCTGACTGTATTCTTGGCATGTTGATCCTTCAGGTGTGGAACAAAGACCTGACTGTATTCTTGGCATTTTGATCCTTCAGGTGTGGAACGAAAGCCTGGCGACAGAGGCTGAAGAATGGGCAAACAGATGTAATTTCGTACACAAGGGTCTGGGCGAGAACCTGGCCTGGAACAGCAACAAGACTGCAGATGAATCGATGCTCATAGACAGAGCCATGAAGGCGTTCTATGACGAGAAGAATATATACAGATACGGCCAACATTCTTGTGGATCGGCTTGTCATTACACTCAGGTGAGTCAGTCAACCAAGCACATTTGATCGTCGAAATGCGTTGGGAGTTGGATCAGACCAAGTAAGGATTTTATGTTGGATATACCTTGGTCAGGTGAACAGAAACCGATTCAAATAAGACATTTATTTAGCATCGAGCATGTACGTAGGCCTACGTCTTTCATAGGCTGCCAACCTCTCTTTTTTCTAATTAATAAAAAAAAATAGCAGGTGTGGTGTAGCGTATACGGATAGGTCCTAACCCTTTGATACCTCATTAAAACTGAAACCGTAGCTCAAGGTGGGTTCGTTTAAGAATTTTGAAGAACACAAAGGCATAATTATCGAAGTCGAATAGAATACAGCGAGATACGAATACTTCATTGTACTGTGTGTCTAGTCACGTCTACCTGCAAGTCGACTGTCTCTCGGTCCGTGTTTGATAAAAAAAAAAACCCCAAAAAACCCAGCACTTAAATCTTGATAGATTTGTTATGATTAGTGAAACAAACCATAGCACCTCGTTATGTTTTCAGTCTAAAATCTTTATATTGCTCTCCGGAAAGTACCACTCAAGCTAACGGGAGAGCTGACCATTTTGACGTGACGCCAGAGCTTATAAACGACATACTGTTACCCCGCAGAACATTGGGAAATATATCATCGAGTGGAGGTCGACAACTGAATTCTTACTGAACCAGTTTATTGCACCCATCCAGGTATAGCCTAACTTCGTTGTGCGTACTAAGACTTTCAACGGCGTTTAATGTTTTATTTTCCAAATGACCATAATTATACTCAACAATTTATCTAATGATATAAAACTGGTTCAAGGTTGATTTTGATTAAAAAAAAAATAATAAATTTTTTTTTCGTGAGGATTGAAACAACAGAAAAATGTTTTTCTCTCTCCCAAAATTATGCATCTAACACATATTGGTAAGCTATCAACAAATATTTTCTTTTCTATGGACACAACCGCTTGTGTGTTTCCACAACAAAGTCATCACTTATCGAAGACAAACGAAAAAGAATCGCAAGCAACGGACTCGCTGGTCATGCTCTTCAATCCTGACTACGGTGATAGCTGTGGCCCTTTATCTACATTTGACCTCGAAAATTTCTTTCCGGTAATTCCCATTCAAACTGACGAAATTATTCTTTCTTCTACTTCTGCGTTCGTGGGCTGCAACTCCCACGTTCACTCGTATGTACACGAGTGGGCTTTTACGTGCATGACCGTTTTATCCCGCCATGTAGGCAGCCATACTCCGTTTTCGGGGGTGTGCATGCTGGGTATGTTTTTTTTTTTTCATAACCCACCGAACGCTGACATGGATTACAGGATCTTTAACGTGCGTATTTGATCTTCTGCTTGTGTATACACACGAAGGGGGTTCAGGTACAAGCAGTTCTGCACATGTGTTGACCTGGAAGGTCTGAAAAATCTCCACCCTTTACCCACCAGGCGCCGTTACCGAGATTCGAACCCGGGATCCTGAGATTGAAAGTCCAACACTTTAACCATTCGGGTATTGCGCCCGTCTGACAAAACGATAAATATGTCTCAGCTGACATGGGCCAAGACGACACAGGTGGGCTGCAGCACGCGCAAGTGTTACCCTCTGTTCGGGACCGGTCAGACTGGTGAAAACTGGTTCCTCGTCTGTCGATACGAACCCAAGTGAGTTGGTACTTTTGTTGTTAATTAGTGAGCGAGCGAGAGAGAGAGAGAGAGAGAGAGAGAGAGAGAATATAGCGTGTGTGTGTGTGTGTGTGTGTGTGTGTGTGTGTGTGCGTGCGTGTGTGTGTGTGTGTGTGTGTGTGTGTGTGTGTCTGAGAGAGAGAGAGTGTGTTTGCAGTTGCAAACTACCCACCTCTAATAACGGGTTATAGCTCTCAGTTCCCCCTGGACTGAGACTTGGTATTCAATCACGTTCATCTGGGTTGTACGGGGATTTTTATTTTATTTTATTTTATTTTTTATCATTCTCAAGGCCTGACAAAGCGCGTTGGGTTAGGCTGCTGGTCAGGCATCTGCTTGGCAGATGTGGTGTAGCGTATGTAGATTTGTCCGAACGCAGTGACGCTTCCTTGATACTACTGATACTGATGCTGATTTGATCATCAGTCATGATGATGATCATAAACAAGAAAGGCAAAGTCTTCGAAACTCAAATGTGATTCCTACTGAGTCAAAAACAAAAACAAAAGCAGTCACCTGTGTCTCCGGTGGCTGCGCTATTAACAACATGATTTGATGGTGAAAAATGAGCAGTCAAAATGTAGGAGTCAGTTTGACTTCAGTTACATATTCATTACTCCCCCCCTCCCAACCCCCGCCCCGCCACCCCACCACCAAAAAACAAACAAACAAACCCTGCTGCAGTGACTCGTAACACTTGCTGTCTTTCAAAGCGTAATCAAATACTGAAATCCATCTCCATGGCAACAGGTTACCTGGTGGCGGCAAGTCACCTGTCATATTGCACGGGAACAGTCTAAAAAAAAAATCCACCATTATTATTATTATTATTATAGGGGTGACATGATTATTATCATTATTATTATTATTATTATCATTTCATGTGCAGGGGTAACATGATTGGCGAGTACCCTTTCCAGATTGGGGCACCGTGCTCAAAGTGTGAAAAACTGAATGCTGCATGCGAGAATGGGCTTTGTGTAGGTGAGTACATGTTCACCCCTCTGTTCATACCTCACTCATTTGTGTGTGTGTGTGTGTGTGTGTGTGTGTGGTGTGTGTGTGTGTGTGTGGTGTTTGTGTGTGTGTGTCGTGGAGGGGCGATCGGTGTGTGGATGTGCGTGTACCCGAGTGACATAGTTTTCACGAGACAGAGAGAGAGAGAGAGGGGTTAATATCAAGCAATACCAGTGGGAAAGTTGTCTCAGAGTTGTACATTTGTGTGCCTCGAAAGTCTATGACAACAAATTTATTTAGAATTTCAACGCTGTCGGATAAAGAGAACGTTTTGCACAATTTTCAATTCTGATGGTTATGTTGTGTCAGTTTTGATGACTGCTGTGAGTGCTGTGTTGTTAATCTGATTTTATTGACTCACTTGTGTAAACAGAGTGAGTCTATGTTTTAACCCGGTGGTTGGTTGTCTGTGTGTGTGTGTGTGTGTGTGTGTGTGTGTGTGTGTGTGTGTGTGTGTGTGGTAAACTTTAACATTGACATTTTCTCTGCAAATACTTTGTCAGTTGACACCAAATTTGGCATAAAAATAGGAAAAATTCAGTTCTTTCCAGTCATCTTGTTTAAAACAATATTGCACCTCTGGGATGGGCACAAAAAAATAAAAAAGAAGCCTAATTATATGCAAACTGCATTTACTGTTATATTTATATTTTTTGTATTCTCTAAACTTGGCACTTTGACCTCTTATTCGACACAGCAACAAGAGGAATCATTATTATCATTTTTTGTTCAAACAGGAACTTCTTTTGCTAAGCATGGAATTTTTATTTATTTTGCAAACGTTTTGGTGCATAGTAAAAAAGGGAAATTACTCTGTAATTAATGCTAGGGGACTTAATTTATCACAAGTGAGTCTTGAAGACCTTGCCTCTCTTGTTCAACAGTTTGTATGATCACGTTTCAAGACTATACAATTACCCCTCTTCCAATTCTACTGCTGCCAGTGCTACTGTTATTGTTGTTGACTTAGAAGTCATTTCTCGGTAAGGGATTTACTGGTAATTAGGTCCGTATTGAAAGGGAGAAATAACATAGGTTGAACCAAAGGCGATGTCATGCACGTATTTTGCTATTCAAAAGCAGATTTTGTAACCTAGTTTGTATTACATTGGATCGTCTGCTTTGGCTATGTGATATATCTTTTTTTCAATCTTTGTGGCCTGTACTTCCATGCCATCTATTGCCTGTGTATTCAATTGTAATATCTGTCTCTGAGAGAGAGAGAGAGAGAGAGAGAGAGAGAGAGAGAGAGAGAGAGAGTTATATACCAACGCTTATGTTTGTTTCAGGAGGAACTGACAGACCAGTTGGTGAGTAACAAGGACATTAAAGTAGAAAGAACCCACACACTGCCATGGTATCCACCACGTAATGTTTGGGTATCTTATCGGTCTTTGCTTCTGAATTAGTACAGCTTCCACGTGTAGCAAACAACAACAAGAACAACAACAATAGAAAACAACAACAACAACAACAAAACAGCAGCAACAAGAACAACAACAATACAAAACAACAACAACACTGACCACCTGTTAAAAGACAGTTATTCAGGATGAGCTATCGTCAATGATGGCCGTGATGGTGTTGTCAGCCAAAAGCAACCGAGCTGCCGAAGACGTCAATGTAAAATACACGTCACTGCTGCATCCCTTTGGATTGGAGGTATGCATCTCAACGATTTACAAAGGCCGCGCGTTCACTCCTTAGACAGGGATATGATCATCAGAAGCCGTCAAACGACATATACCAAGTGAAATCGTAGGAGAAATTAGACAAGCTTGATGAATAAAACATGAGTACTGTCTTGGATTATTTGAAGAACTAATCGTTTTCGGATGAATTACAGTGATATATTGTCTTTTTCGTTGTATTGTATTATTGGTTTTGTTGTTGTTGTTTGGGCCACAACAGATTTCTCGGTGTGAAATTGTGGAGGTCACACAGTTGACAGCGCATCGCCAGCCATAAGATTGCACGCTCGCCAGTGCATGAGAACGAGATACCCAAGATAGCACATGATCAGCTATAAAAGGAAAACAAATCACATGAAAACAGTCAGTATTAACTCTCTCCATACGAACGGCGAAAGAGACGACGTTAACAGCGTTTCACCCCAATTACCATCATCAAAATATTGCAAGCGGAAGGCTCTTATACTGAAGACGTGAATGTTGACAAAGAATGCCACAATTCTGACGACGGAAGCTAAAGGTTGGGTCATTCAGACACCCACTGGACATCCGAGGGGTCTGTGTAGAGGAGAAGAGAGGACTGGCCGTACTGAGTGAGTTAACGTCCACTCATACCATTCTAAATCATTTTCACTCTTTCATTTACAGGCGTTCATTTCAGCCATACTCACAAGCGCAGAAAAAAAGTTACCGCGGGAAGGCTGTGATGAAAGTCAGTACTATGTCTAACAATTGTAACTGAGGATTTTTAATGAGGATTATTGAAATGCGGAGCCCAGACACCATACTGCATTACAGTGTCAGGAAGGTGATGGATGTTCTGGAAGTTAGAAGGTTAGTTGTTGTGATTTATTTTCATTGGCTTTTGCATTTTCCTCGTCGTCTACATATTGCTTCACTAACTCCAGCCCCTCTTTCAGGGCGAGGGCTTGTTCTTGTTCTTGTTGTTTATAGTCCAGCCGACCGCACAGGGCCATATCAGGACTGTCAAACCATACAAATGCTCAACCGCGTCAACACAAAACTGTTACATCTACAAAAAAAACAACAACAACAACAAAAAACAACCCAAACAAAGCACACACACACACACACACACACACACACACACACACACACACACACACACACACACAAAAACACTTAGAAAACCCCACAAAACACAGTTCATGACACAGTATCCCAACCGTTTAACTCCTAGTGGCAAATAAGACTAGGCCATGCTCAGGACGCCAGCCCTTCCGCTTAATTCATCATCCCCTGATTAAAAAAAAATCGTAAAAAAGGAAAAACAACAACAATACTTCAAAGCCAAACAAAAAACACATGAAAAAGGCCATATAAAAAGGCAAATAATACTGCAGAATGGGCAGCTAGTGCCCATCTCAGTGTTTACATCTCACTACCTAATCGCCAGAGCAAAACAACACAGACAGTGCATCACTGACTGCCGAAAAGAGAGAGAAAAAAAAGTGTCATGGCTTGCTTGCAAAAAGAAAGGCGAATGGATTGGAAAGGCGGAAAAAGGAGACAACAGAGAAGAAAGAAAACAGGCAGAAACAAAAGAGAGTGACAGAAAAGAGCAAATTTCTAGCACAGAATTTCCAGAAGGCGGGGATGCTATTTGTACTGAAAGACCCCCGGCATCCCCACGTGGGGAAGGGTGAGGACTGGATGTAAAAAGAGCAAGTATGTTACTTATCTAGTACCCTCGTCAACGAACACTTTCCCTATCTAACCCTGACTCTGTAACTCCTCTGTCCGATAACGTGTGAACATGAACCACAACACACACCTCCTACCTAAATGCACACACTTTCTCTGTCTCTCTCGGTTCATATCCCGTGTTCCTCTATTTCCTGTTTAACTCTCTCCATACGAACGGCGAAAGAGACGACGTTAACAGCGTTTCACCCCAATTACCATCATCAAAATATTGCAAGCGGAAGGCTCTTATACTGAAGACGTGAATGTTGACAAAGAATACCACAATTCTGACGACGGAAGCTAAAGGTGGGGTCATTGAGACACCCACTGGACATCCGAGGGGTCTGTGTAGAGGAGAAGAGAGGACTGGCCGTACTGAGTGAGTTAAAACATCATGGCTTCAAGCTATGGTTCCGGAGCTGGCTCAAGGTTTTATGGTGTGATTAACAGGTAACATTTGTGTCAGTTCGGTTAGTTTGGATGACGTTGCAACACAGAACTACGTGAAAGGATTCTATCGCTTTCATTTGAAGAGAGATTTAGGAAACTGTTGGCATTCTTGATAAAAGAGACAGAGAGTAGACAGACATAAACTGGACTGATATGAATATAGGAAAGTAGACAGTTTGAGGGAACCAGTAGGCATGCAAATGTGTGTGTGTGTGTGTGTGTGTGTGTGTGTGTGTGTGTGTGTGTAGGAGACATGCGCGCGTTTCCACCTGTTGTTCACAGCCGTGTTGTTTTCTCTTCGTTCACAGAGTGTAAGGATGACGAAGCCAGTTGCAAGATGTGGTCCGAGGCAGGAAGCTGCGAGAAAAACCCCGATTACATGCTGAAAAATTGCAAAAAGTCTTGCAAGAAATGCGTCTCGGCCGAACCCGAAGAGTGTGTGGATGAGGACAACAAATGCGCACAGTGGGCCAAAAGAGGAGAGTGCAAGGCGAACCCGGACTACATGCTGAAAAGTTGCCGAAAGTCCTGCAAGAAATGCTAATGACTGATCATCCATCTTCCTCTGGCCTTTTCGCTTCTGTATCTTTCCGGACAGCTGTGGGTGTCCTTAGCACCTCCCACCCCCCACCTTGAACAGGAGAGGACAAAGATAGGGAGGGAGGGAGGGGGGAGGGGAAAGCAATGGATGAAGGAGAGGGGGAGGTGGGCGAAGGGGTGGGGTTGATTCTGAATGGTTTATTCTATGTTGTAGATTTTTTTTTTGTGCATGTACATAATTGTAATAATGTGTAAATAACGGACTCAACTTTGATTTTTCTTTGTTGTTCTAATTTTATTTTATTCGAAGAAAACATCGCACAGAAAGAAAATGAAGAACAACAAAAGGAATGTCTCAATAGGAATGCTATAAAGTATATGACTTCATGTAAACGAAATCACATAACTTGCCCAGTTGGCCTCAGTGATTAACTGGTATGGAAACTACATTCGGTAAAATGCAAAAAGTTGGTGTTTTCCTTAATCCACTATTTTAACTTCTGTGTGTTCCTCGAATAAGTTTTTCCGCTTGTGAGCATCCCAACTAATGAATGGAATTAGTTTCAATGTCATATATTTATGACAACTTACAGAAACTTATTTAGATCCATTTCTGTCAGATACATCAGTGACAATAATTATATGTTTGATTGTCCAATATTTGAAGTGAATTGCATTGTTAGGCATCTTTGATTTGCCTTCGTAGAAAACACGTTCAGCTAACACTTCCTGTAAATGTTTCAATCAATATGATCGTGAAACTGACATGTACTCTGAAAGCATCTTTGAAAACGTACTGCATTTGTAATTAGATAAGTTTTAGGGACCGTGCAGATATATTTATGGACATGTTGTGTATAAAACTTTCCTATGCAGTTTCCGTGTAAATACTTTTTTTTTAATGAATGCTATCTTTAGAGCATGTATGTATTTTACTATGATTGCAATAGTATTTTGAATATTTCGTTCTGAATATGTTGTTTTAATATCTATCTTGTTTTTCAACCCAAATTCATATTTTTGTATTTTTTTTTGGACTTGATCTGTACATGAAGTATCCACAGGTTTGTAAATTTGGACATTATAGATAACTTTAGTGTAGAATGAAGCCCTATATAATGTATCATGTATGTATATATGCATTTCCGCCACATTTTCAATAAATTCATTACCACTACAAACTCGTTTGCAGTGTATATTTCACTCGTTTTGACAAATCATTTGCAAATCAAAGTGCCTAGCAGTTTGGGGAGTTCCATATCAATTTCGATTTCTTTCTGGTAAGTATGTATTCACAGATTTCTTCATTTCTTCGAAAAAAAAATTACATGCATTTTCATTGTTTAGTTTCAGTCTTCAGAAATGTCAATGGTATCAAACTGTTGGGTTTTTTTTTCGTACAACTTGTTAATACCCATCTAATACAAAAGTTATGTCGTCTGCAAATAGATTAACATTACACAATCAGTTATATTAATATCTGTAATAACATCAACCTCCAGAATCTTACGCTTATTATTTCCGCACTAGAAACGAACAGATATGGTGAAAGCGGGTCTCCTGGACGACAACCTCTTTATATATCTGGTCTTTGTGACACCTTTCCATCCATCATAACACACGAAAAGATTTTCTACGGAATGTAGCAACCCACTTAACTAATTCTATACCCAGTCCAGATGATTTTCAAACTCAGTTCTCATGATCTCACCTAGCGGAGTCAAAGGCTTTCTCAAAGTCTTTTGAAATTGATAAACCCGGAAATGATTTTCTTCTAAATAATATATAATAACATGAAAATCATATACGCTACGATTGTCTCCAATATACCTCCCTGGAACAAACAAATCACTTTGGCTGGAAAAATGGGTCATGTTCTGTAATCCACGTGTCTCTTTTTCCAAGTTATGCACGCAACTTTACGATGCACGGAAGGGCAATTGGCAAATGAGTGCATGCGCATGCGTGTGTGCGTGCGTGTGTGTCGTTGTGCGTGCGTGCGTGTATGTGTGTGTGTGTGTGTGTGTGCGTGTGTGCGTGCGTGCACAATTCCTGTCTTGACATTTCATCACAAACAACGCTAACATTTACGAAGCAAGCAGAAAGTGGCAATATTCCTTTAGATTTGCTATCCGCATTGAGTTACGCTTGATTGCACAAGGCATTCCTCGAATGGCGCTTCCGCGCAAGCAAGCAAGCAAACAAGCAAACACACACACGCACACACACACACACACACACACACACACACACACACACACACACACACACACACACACACACACACACACACTATGTTCTCTCTCTCGCTCGCTCACTAATTAGCAACAAAAGTACTGTTCCAGGCAATTACTCAGTAGCTGTCCTGCCGTGACCCCTGTTTCATGCAAGGACTCAATTATGCAACTGCAGTCACCGTCAATAGCAGAAAGCGCAGCACACATGTATACGCTTTCATATTCGTTAAGAGCTTTGTCACACACACACACACACACACACACACACACACACACACACACACTTGTCATCACATTCACTGGGTCGGGTCACATTGATAATAATAATAATAATAATAATAATAATAATAATCATAATAATCATAATAATAATAATGGTATTTATATAGCGCTGGATCTTGTGCAGAGACAAATCAAAGCGCTTTCGCACCAGTCATTCACACGCATGCATAACTCTGATACTGTAGAAACTAAAGACAAGGAAGGGCAGGCAAGGGAGGCTATTTTGGGAAGAGGTGGGTTTTAAGGCCAGACTTGAAAGAGCTGAGTGTGGAGACTTGACGAAGCGAAAAAGGAAGTTCATTCCAATCGCAAGGTCCAGAAACAGAGAAAGAACGGCGGCCAATAGTCTACACACTGACCTGGACACGCGTGTTTATTGAACATCAAATATCTTAATATACTTATTCAGTTCATATTCTTTTATTCTCTCACTCTTTAAAAAAAAATTCTTTAAATGTTATCAGCACAAATTCTCGTTTCTTTCGGAATATATGAAAGAATATGATAGTCAGTCGTGTTCGACTATGACCATCAGAACAGCAGAGGAGGTAACTGCTCTCCCGACGATCAGGGCTAGAATTTGATTTTTGCAGAAACCCCCGAAAGCGGAGTATGGCTGCCTACATGGCGGGGTAAAAACGGTCATACACGTAAAAAGCCAACTCGCATATATACGAGTGAACGTGGGAGTTGCAGCCCACGAACGCAGAAGAAGAAGAAGATTTTAGCAGAGAGTGTCTTGCCCAAGTTACATCCTCACTCTCCCGGCCAAGAGGGTTTTAGGACAGTCGGCGTCTGGATGGTTCCCAAAGGCCAACTAGCCCTCAAAGATGCAGCACTGAGATCCAGTGCAATATGAACCGTCGGTGAATTAGAAATATATATATATATATATAGTTGTCACCTTATTAGCTCTGATGTATCGCAACATTATCAATTTTATTATGTGCCACTGGCGTCCTCTGAAATGTGTCTGTTAAAAAGCAATACACGCAGCCTAATAACTGTGGGAACTATCAGCAAGGATTTGTTGCTAATCATCATCGTCTTTATTATTAGTAGCGGTTGTATTCTTCTTCTTCTTCATGTTTCCATGATGACGACGATGATGATGATGATGTAGAAGAAGAAGATGATTATTGTTATCATCATCATCATTATTATTATTATTATTATTACACAGGCATTGGACATGCCAAAGACAGAAAATGAAGAAGAAAAATTACGTACGTGGGGATGCAAGTCGTGTCTTAATCCGAGGTATACCTACTTGCATAGTTATTGCGGACACATCACAATAATTTACACCATACCAGTGCCGCCCACAGCCCTCAGGACACCAACATGACAGACACTCTTTGAGTTTGACGTGAGCTATGGATGGAAACGTTCTTCGGGGGCAGGAATATATATATAGTATTTGTATTTGTATTTCTTTTTATCACAACAGATTTCTCTGTGTGAAATTCGGGCTGCTCTCCCCAGGGAGAGCGTGTCGCTACACTACAGCGCCACCCTTTTTTTTTTTTTTTTTTTTCCTGCATGGAGTTTTATTTGTTTTTCCTATCGATGTGGATTTTTCTACAGAATTTTGCCAGGAACAACCCCTTTGTTGCCGTGGGTTCTTTTACTCTAAGGAGAGTGCGTCGCTACACTGAGAGCGCCACTCATGTTTCTTTTTGTATCTTTTTTCTGCCTGTAATTTCATTTGTTTTCCTATCGAAGTGCATTTTTCTACAGAATTTTTTCATTGACAACCTGTTTTGTTGTCGTGGGTTCTGTTACGTGAGTTCTTTTATGCCTCACACAGGGCGTCCGTTGATTGTCTCATCCGAATGACTAGCGTCCAGACCACCATAAGGTCCTAGTGGAGGGGGAGAGAAAATACTGGCGACTATGGGATTCGAACCAGTGCACTAAGATTCTGTCGCTTCCTAGGCGGACGCGCTACCTCTGGGCTAACACTCTACTCACACCTGACAACTGAGGAGCAGGCCTAACTGAGCATAAACTCAACGAAAACAGCCATCGATATATGACGGGCGCAACAGCCGAGTGGTTAAAGCGTTGGACTGTCAATCTGAGGGTCCCGGGTTCGAATCACGGTGATGGCGCCTGGTGGGTAAAGGGTGGAGATTTTTACGATCTCCCAGGTCAACATATGTGCAGACCTGCTAGTGCCTGAACCCCCTTCGTGTGTATATGCAAGCAGAAGATCAAATACGCACGTTAAAGATCCTGTAATCCATGTCAGCGTTCGGTGGGTTATGGAAACAAGAACATACACAGCATGCACACCCCCGAAAACGGAGTATGGCTGCCTACATGGCGGGGTAAAAACGGTCATACACGTAAAAGCCCGCTCGTGTGCATTCGAGTGAACGTGGGAGTTGCAGCCCACGAAGAAGAAGAAGCCATTGATATGTTTGAACCCTGTCGATTGGTATCATTAACCTAGGCACAATGCTATCCACATAAAATACAACTTTGGGGAAGGTAGTCGAGGGCACGCTCACAATCATGCAATGACCACACTCTGCATTCCACTGTGATGGGAAAAAATTACAACATGTAATAAAATACACACACACACATAAAACACGCACGCAGACACACACACACACACACACACGCACGCACGCACACACACACACACACACACACACACATATATATATATATATATATATTATGAATAAGTACAATTATTATTATTATGAATAAGTAAACAGAAAAAAATGGGTTGCATAAAATGAATGAACAAATAAATAAATGAAAAGAAAAATTATATTGAAAAAAAAGAAGAAGAAAAAAGTACAATTATGAATAATTTAATCGAAAAAATGGGTTGCACAGAATATAAGTAACTGATAAACAAAAGAACAAATAAATAATAAATCAAATAAAATAGGACATATAGGTAGATAAACAAATACAGAAATAAATACATAGATGACTGAATTAAAAACAAGAACAAAAAAAACAAAACCAAAAAAAAACAAACAAAACAAAAAAACCCAGCAACACACGCACACACACACATACATACATATATATATATATATATGTATGTATGTGTGTGTGTGTGTTTGTGTGTGTGTATATATATATATATATATATATATATATGTGTGTGTGTGTGTGTGTGTGTGTGTAAAGAGGTAGATATCTATCAAATTATCAGTTTAAACATGACTTTCTTAAGAAGCTTCAATAAGAACAAGATAACAAATGTACACTTCCTGATGTTAACATTTTACCTATATGTATTGTGAAACTTGTTGAAATATGCTCAATGTAAAAACAGGAGGAGGGGGTGGGGGGGGGGGGTGCAAACCGTTTCTCAGATTTAAGATATATCGGTGTGAAACTGTGTGTGTCGGTCAATAATTTGAAAAAAAAAGAGAAAAAAAAGGTCAGATTGATTATTCTTTTGTCAAACGAAAAATAAATTTATAGCTGTAATGTTGAATAGGGTCTTGTTTAGGAGCTGTGATCTGTCTGTCTGTCTGTCTGTGTCCGTCTCTCCCCCCCCCCCCCTCTCTCTGTGTCTTTTAACCCGTTCACGGAGCTGATATTCTTACGCAAGTTATTTTTCTGCCTGACCAGCTGATCATCGCAGTAATAATTATCTTCCTGTGACCATGTCAGCGGGTCAGACTGAACAAACATTATAGTACTATGAAGCGAACTCAACACCGACATCCTCTGAATACCATTCCACTGCCGGATAAACAGAAACCACACTGTCACAGTCTTCGACAGATTAGTCCGCTCAGGTACTACTTTCCAACCATTGCTCACACGAACACCTTCCTTCTCTCTCTCTCTCTCTCTCTCTCTCTCTCTCTCTCTCTCTCTCTCTCTCTCTCTCTCTCTCTCACAGAATTCTTCAAACGAACTGATTTATTTCAGTATAAACTTTCACCACCCCCAGTCACTGCAATCCCTGAACCACGACTGTACCAGCACACACCACACCACGAGTCATTAAGGTGTCATTAACTTGTCAATCATTCACACGACAGTATGTATGTGCCAGTACGGAGGACGTGAGGATGATGGCGCGCGCGCGCGCGCGTGTGTGTGTGTGTCTGTGTGTGCAAGGGTACATGTGTGTGTGTGTGTGTGTGTGTGTGTGTGTGTGTGTGTGTGTGTGTGTGTGTGTGTGTGTGTGTGTGTGTGTGTGCGCGCGCGCAAGGGTGCATATTTGTGTGTGTGTGTGTGTGTGTGTGTGTGTGTGTGTGTGTGTGTGTGTGTGTGTGTGTGTGTACTAACCGTTTCGAGCGACTTTGTAAAAATTCGTGCAATTCAGGGGAAGCAACAGTCACCGCGTCTTGGCACAAAAGCAACATTAGAATAATGTTGTTATTTCCCTTGGATTGAGAATCTGCCGTTTTTCCTCGGTCGTTTGACACCTGCCTTGCCTTTGATCAAAAAGTTACAAGATATATGATGGAATGACAGTCCCGACGCGTTTTTTGTGTGCATTTTAAAAACAAAATCTTGGTTCATTTTCCTTTCATGTGATATATACTTTTATGCACTTATCTACAGCACTTTTTGAAATACAAACAAATCAAGATCATTGGCGTGTTCTTGTTCTTCTAAAAATTTTCTCAGCATAGGCTATAGCAAAACGTAAGCAGTAAAGGAATAACAATTTTTTAGAAAACAACTACAAAAAACAAACAAAAAACCCAAAACAGTCAGATGGTAGCTTTCCAATTCCATAGTAGTTCGGGATTGAACAGCTCTTTTAAGTACCTTGAAAAGGAGAATCTTTAAAATGATTGGTGACCATCTTTTGTCAACTGATATCACTGGTACTGTACTTCATCTTACACGAAAAGTGTGCTACCAACACCCTACACGAAAAGTGTACTACCAACATCCTACACGAGAAGAAGTGTACCAACATCCTACACGGGAAGAAGTGTACCAACATCCTACACGAGAAGTGTACCAACACCCTACACGAGAAGTGTACCAACACTCTACACGAGAAGTGTGCTAACATCCTACACAGGAAGAAGTGTACCAACATCCTACACGAGAAGTGTACCAACATCCTACAGGAGAAGAAGTGTACCAACACCCAACACGAGAAGTGTACCAACACCCTACACAAGAAGAAGTGTACCAATATCCTACACGGGAAGAAGTGTACCAACATCCTACACGAGAAGTGTACCAACATCCTACACGAGAAGTGTACCAACATCCTATAGAAGAAGTGTATCAACATCCTACACGAGAAGTGTACTAACATCCTACAGGAGAAGAAGTTAACTGACATCCTACACGAGAAGTGTACCAACATCCTACACGAGAAGTGTACCAACATCCTATAGAAGAAGTGTACCAACACCCTACACGAGAAGAAGTGTACCAACACCCTACACGAGAAGAAGTGTACCAACACCCTACACGAGAAGAAGTGTACCAACATCCTACACGAGAAGAAGTGTACCAACATCCTACACGAGAAGAAGTGTACCAACATCCTACACGAGAAGTGTACCAACATCCTACACGAGAAGAAGTGTACCAACACCCTACACGAGAAGTGTACCAACATCCTACACGGGAAGAAGTGTACCAACATCCAACACGAGAAGAAGTGTACCAACATCCTACACGAGAAGAAGTATACCAACATCCAACACGAGAAGAAGTGTACCAACATCCTACACGGGAACATACTACACGGGAAGAAGTGTACCAACATCCTACACAGGAAGAAGTGTACGAACACCCTACACGAGAAGAAGTGTACCAACACCCTACACGAGAAGAAGTGTACCAACATCCTACACGAGAAAAAGTGTACCAACATTCTACAGGAGAAGAAGTGTACCAACATCCTACACGGGAAGAAGTGTACCAACACCCTACACGGGAAGAAGTGTACCAATATCCTACACGGGAAGAAGTGTACCAATATCCTACACGAGAAGAAGTGTACCAACATCCTATACGAGAAGAAGTGTACCATCATCCTACACGAGAAGAAGTGTACCAACACCCTACACGGGAAGAAGTGTACCAACACCCTACACGAGAAGAAGTGTACCAACATCCAACACGGGAAGAAGTGTACCAACACCCTACACGGGAAGAAGTGTACCAATATCCTACACGGGAAGAAGTGTACCAACATCCTACACGAGAAGTAATGTACCAACATCCTACACGAGAAGTGTACCAACACCCTACACGGGAAGAAGTGTACCAACACCCTACACGAGAAGAAGTGTACCAACACCTTACACGAGAAGAAGTGTACCAACATCCTACACGAGTAGAAGTGTACCAACATCCTACACGGGAAGAAGTGTACCAACATCCTACACGAGAAGAAGTGTACCAACACCCTACACAAGAAGTGTACCAACATCCTACACTAGAAGAAGTGTACCAACATCCTACACTAGAAGAAGTGTACCAACACCCTACACAAGAAGTGTACCAACATCCTACACTAGAAGAAGTGTACCAACATCCTACACGAGAAGAAGTGTACCAACATCCTACACAAGAAGTGTACCAACATCCTACACTAGAAGAAGTGTACCAACATCCTACACTAGAAGAAGTGTACCAACACCCTACACAAGAAGTGTACCAACATCCTACACAAGAAGAAGTGTACCAACACCCTACACGGGAAGAAGTGTACCAACACCCTACACGAGAAGAAGTGTACCAACATCCTACACGGGAAGAAGTGTACCAACATCCTACACGAGAAGAAGTGTACCAACACCCTACACGGGAAGAAGTGTACCAACATCCTACACGAGAAGTGTACCAACATCCTACACGAGAAGAAGTGTACCAACACCCTACACGAGAAGAAGTGTACCAACACCCTACACGAGAAGAAGTGTACCAACATCCTACACGGGAAGAAGTGTACCAACACCCTACACGAGAAGAAGTGTACCAACATCCTACACGAGAAGAAGTGTACCAACACCCTACACGAGAGGAAGTGTACCAACATCCTACACGAGAAGTGTACCAACACCCTATACGAGAAGTGTACCAACATCCTACACGAGAAGTATACCAACACACCTTACACAACAAGTGTACCACCACCCTACACGAGAAGAAGTGTACCAACATCCTATACGAGAAGTGTACCAGCATCCTACAGGAGAAGAAGTAAACTGACATCCTACACGAGAAGTATACCAACACACCTTACACAACAAGTGTACCACCACCCTACACGAGAAGAAGTGAACCAACACCCTACACGGGAATAAGTGTACCACCACCCTGCACGGGAAGAAGTGTACCAACATCCTACACGAGAAGAAGTGTACCAACACCCTACACGGGAATAAGTGTACCAACATCCTACACGAGAAGAAGTGTACCAACATCCTACACGGGAAGAGTTGTACCAACATCCAACACGAGAAGCGTACCAACACCCTACACGAGAAGAAGTATACCAACACCCTACACGAGAAGAAGTGTACCAGCATCCTACACGAGAAGAAGTGTACCAACACCCTACACGAGAAGAAGTGTACCAACACCCTACACGAGAAGAAGTGTACCAGCATCCTACACGAGAGGAAGTGTACCAACATCCAACACGAGAAGAAGTGTACCAACGTCCTACACGGGAAGAAGTGTACCAACCTCCTACACGGGAAGAAGTGTACCAACATCCTACACGAGAAGAAGTGTACCAACATCCTACACGAGAAGTGTACCAACATCCTACACGAGAAGAAGTGTACCAACACCCTACACGAGAAGTGTACCAACATCCTACACGAGAAGAAGTGTACCAACACCCTACACGAGAAGAAGTGTACCAACATCCTACACGAGAAGAAGTGTACCAACGTCCTACACGAGAAGAAGTGTACCAACATCCTACACGAGAAGAAGTGTACCAACATCCTACACGAGAAGAAGTGTACCAACACCCTACACGGGAAGAAGTGTACCAACATCCTACACAAGAAGTGTACCAACACCCTACACAAGAAGTGTACCAACATCCTACACTAGAAGAAGTGTACCAACATCCTACACGAGAAGTGTACCAACATCCTACACGAGAAGAAGTGTACCAACATCCTACAGGAGAAGTGTACCATCTAATGACCTGACCTGACGATGTTGTATCTGGCGTGAGCTGATCTATAGTACAGCTTCAGAGACCCTGGGACCCATGACCAGAAAGCACAAAGACTGGTTTGATGAAAACTGTGATGAAATCAAGCAGCTTCTGGATGAGAAACGCCGTCTGCATCAAGCCCACCTGAGCAACCCAAAGTCCACATCAAAAAAGGATGCGTATGATGCCATCCGCAGGACTGTTCAGCAAAAGTTACGCCAGATGCAGGATAAGTGGCTGAGTGACAAAGCTGATGAGATCCAGGGATATGCTGACAGGCACGATATGAAGAGGTTCTATGATGCCTTAAAAGAAGTCTACGGCCCCACATCCTCAGGATCATCCCCCCTCCTCAGTGCAGATGGGAATACCTTGATCACCGAGAAGGAGAACATTCTCGAACGATGGGCTGAGCACTTCAACAGTGTCTTAAATCGCCCTTCCTCCATAAATGATGAAGCCATAGACCGTCTCCCACAAGTCCCCATCAACGAAGCACTGGACGATCCGCCAACACTTCTTGAGACCCAGAAAGCAATCCGTCTGCTATCCAGTGGCAAAGCACCTGGCTCAGACTCCATACCAGCAGAGGTCTACAAGGATGGAGGCACTGTGCTGACTGAGAAGCTTCATCAGCTGTACTCACTCATGTGGAAAGAAGAGACGATCCCCCAGGATTTCAAAGATGCATGTATCATTCACTTGTACAAGCGAAAGGGGAACCGGCAAGCCTGTGATAACCATCGGGGCATTTCCTTGCTCTCCATCGCAGGCAAGATACTTGCCAGGATCCTACTTAACCGCCTCACAGCACACCTTGACCAAGGTCATTTGCCTGAGAGCCAATGTGGATTCCGGAAAGAGCGCGGAACCACTGACATGGTGTTTGCTGCAAGGCAGCTGCAAGAGAAATGTCAGGAGCAAAATGCTGATCTGTTCTCCACCTATGTCGACCTCACTAAGGCCTTCGACACCGTGAGTAGAGAGGGACTGTGGAAGATCATGGCCAAGTACGGATGCCCTCGGAAATTTATTTCCTTGGTCAGCCAATTCCATGAAGGCATGCAGGCTCGAGTCCAGGACAATGGTGAAACATCTGCTCCTTTTGCTGTCACAAATGGTGTCAAGCAAGGCTGCGTCCTGGCTCCAACGCTGTTCAGCCTCATGTTCTCTGCAATGCTTACTGATGCCTTCAGAGATGGCGATGTTGGAATCGGCCTAAAGTACCGAACAGATGGCAAGCTGTTTAACCTCAGAAGGCTTCAAGCAAAAACGAAGGTCATGACAGACATCATCAGAGACTTTTTGTTTGCTGATGATTGTGCCCTCAACGCTGGATCTGAAGCTGACATGCAACTCAGCGTCGACAAGTTTGCCACTGCCAGCAGGAACTTCGGCCTTACCATCAGCACGAGGAAAACTGAAGTTCTCCATCAGCCAGCCCCAGGGAAACCCTACGTTGAGCCCAACATCACAGTCAACGGTCAGAG
>NC_134876.1:8860630-8900630 GCF_041734735.1 Babylonia areolata | reverse complement strand
TGTGTGTGTGTGTGTGTGTGTGTGTGTGTGTGAGGGGGGGTGTTCTTAATGCTTCGCATACGTAGCGCTACAAAAGAAAACTTATGCAACACAGCTCTGTGAATTCACATTTATCTAATTTCGTTTTGTTTTGTATCATTTCATTTTTTCTAAAACACGAGTTCATCACTAAGAGTTGGTAAAGCCGGTCTGTCGCGTCACCTTGTTTGGTAAGAGTCACTGTGTATGTATGTATGCATGTATGTATGTTTGTATGTTGCAAGTGCCCAACACTCGGCTTATATCACAGGTTGACATAAGTTTTACATTTGGGCCAACAGCAAAGTAGGAGCTGTATTATCAATGGTTTCTCCAGTCAATGGGAAACCATTTACAGCTTAGTCTTTTGTGAAGGACTATGACTCTCAAACTAGGAGGCAAAATTGCACTGGCTCTTCGTGCTGCAGCCTTGTGGGCCAGTTGGTCTTTGGGAATCATCCCAACGCCGACTGTCCTAAAACCCTCTTGGCCGAGAGTGGGGATGTAACTTGGGCAAGACACTCTCCACTATAATCAAATTCTAGCCCAAATAGTCGGAACAGCAGTTGCCTCCTCTGCTGTTCTGATGGTCATAGTTGGACACGACTGACTATCATATAATAAAATGTTGCAAGTGTCTCCGTTAATCAAGATGGTTCTTCTTCTTCTTCTTCGTTCGTGGGCTGCAACTCCTACGTTCAGTCGCACGTACACGTGTGGGCTTTTACGTGTATGACCGTTTTTACCCCGCCATGTAGGAGGCAGCCATACCCCGTTTTCGGGTGTGCGCAATGATGGTTCTTCTTCTGCGTTCGTGGGCTGCAACTCCCACGTTCACTCGTATGTATACGAGTGGGCTTTTAACTGCATAACTGTTTTTACCCCGTCATGTAGGCAGCCATACATTGCTTTCGTGAGTGAGCATGCTGGGTATGTTCTTGTTTCCATAACCCACCAAACGCTGACATGGATTGCAGGATCTTTAACGTGCGTATTTGATCTTCTTCTTGCGTATACACACGAAGGGGGTTCAGGCACCAGCACATATGTTGACCTGGGAGATCGGAAAAATCTCTACCCTTTACCCACCAGGCGCCGTCACCGAGATTCGAACCCGGGATCCTCAGATTGAAAGTCCAACGACGGGCGCAATAGCCAAGTGGTTAAAGCGTTGGACTGTCAATCTGAGGGTCCCGGGTTCGAATCACGGTGACGGCGCCTGGTGGGTAAAGGGTGGAGATTTTTACGATCTCCCAGGTCAACATATGTGCAGACCTGCTAGTGCCTGAACCCCCTTCGTGCGTATATGCAAGCAGAAGATCGAATACGCACGTTAAAGATCCTGTAATTCATGTCAGCGTTCGGTGGGTTATGGAAACAAGAACATACCCAGCATGCACACCCCCGAAAACGGAGTATGGCTGCCTACATGGCGGGGTAAAAACGGTCATACACGTAAAAGCCCACTCGTGTGCATACGAGTGAACGCAGAAGAAGAAGAAGAAAGTCCAGCGCTTTATACCACTCGGCTAATGATCGTTCAGTGTCTCCACCCAAGTGTGCACATGAAATAAACACACTGCCATGCCTTGGGGCGGTGGAAAGTGTTTGTTTTTCTTTGCGTTGTTTTCTTTTACGTTTTTGTGGAAAAAGTTCGTAACTCTGTGCATGTGTGTGTGTGTGTGTGTGTGTGTGTGTGTGTGTGTGTGTATGTGTGTGTGTCCGTGCATGCCTGTTTATGTAGTGCATGGCAGTATGTGTGCACGTGTGTGTGTGTGTGTGTGTGTGTGTGCATATCTGTGCGTGCGTCCGTGTGTAATGCGTGATGAAAATGAGAGAGAGAGAAAGAGTGAGAGAGAGAGAGAGAGACAGAGACAGAGGCAGGAGTGAGAGAAAGAGAGCTCGCGTTAGTGTGTGTGTGTGTGTGTGTGTGTGTGTGTTGTGTGTGTGTGTGTGTGTGTGTGTGTGTGTGTGTGTGTGTGTGTGTGTGTGTGTTGTGTGTGTGTGGTGTCTGTGTGTGTGTGTGTGTGTGTGTGTGTGTGTTCCGCACATGCAAATGCGCGACTCTCCTCCGTATGTGTCTAAATGGGAGTGAGTGCATGTGGTCAAAGTCTTGCTTTGGAAAAAAGCTTTGTTTGGGGAAAACAAAAAGATCTATGGTAGTCCTTTGTTCTTCCCGTCAATACTCGTTTTTCTCTTCCATTCACAGAGCGCGTTGGGTTACGCTGCTGGTCAGGCATCTGCTTGGCAGATGTGGTGTAGCGTATATGGATTTGTCCGAACGCAGTGACGCCTCCTTGAGCTACTGATACTGATACTGATACTCACAGATCCACCAAAACACACACACACACACACACGCACACACACAAAGGCCCGGAGACAAAACTGAACGAATCTTTTCATTTATTCATCCTCATCCGTACCAAACATAACAAGAACTTCACAACAACTAGATTCTTATTTTTTTAACGTAAGGTCTGACTTGCACACAGCGAACTAGAAGAGCAGCAGTCAAATCAGACTGAAATAAATGCAATACTTTTCTCTCTCTTGGATCATAACCTGTCATTAGCCGTGTCATCAGTAATCACACGAGCTATGTTCACACTGCCATGGTCTTTACCAATCGTGTTTTAAGTAGTTTGAGCGCGAATCTAGCCCAGTGTATAAAACAATATGAGAACACACAGAGAAGCAATGGCCACTTATAAGACAAAAACGTCGTCAACGACAATGTTTAAATAGAGTAAGTGTAAAAAAAAAAAAGAAGAAAATAAAAGCCATCGATATTAAAATTGCAAACTTGTGAAATGATTTCGGTGATACAAACAAACTGGATGGAGAGGGTTAAACATGTGCAGCAAAAGTGATGACGAAACCTCCGTTTGATGATGATGACATAAATCAAACTCACACTGTGCAGGTTTCTGAACTTCTGCGTTTGTCTGTCTTTTGGGTCACGGCAGTGCCCCGAGCGATCTCTCAAGAGCTAGCAGATGTGTCGTTACGGGCTGTAACATCCTCCGCCAACATCCTGATGATGTACGTCACCCTGGTCAGACTAGAACAGTGCCCAGTGTCTAGTGTCTTTATCAGGAGATGACTTCAAACTCCTGAGGGAATCGAACTCCGACATGCTGCATCTCCCCCGCAGCTCAGCTGCTTGCTTGTCCAAAGTCTGCCAAGATCTCAATCGTTTTAGTTATTTCCTCCAAGACATTGTTCAGAGCCTCTACTTAACAGTTACACGACTTAAACACTACACTGTGTCAGCTGAAAAAAAAAAATCAAAGCAAGAGTCACAACCTTGAGAACCAATGCTCTTACGATAGGTGGGGGAAGGGGGTTCACATAAATGTGATATTGTACAATGGTAATGACAAAGTAGAAAAAGAAATACAAATATATAATCTTGTAAAAAAACAACAACAAACCACACACACAAAAAACCCACATCAATTTGACAACAGGTTCACGAAAAAGGAAAATAAAGTGAAAAGTGAGGCATAAGCGAGCATTTGATAATGTGTCCTCACATCCGATCAGTAAACGATAAACAAACAACATCTGCCACATATACATTTCTGCAAAACAAAACATAGTCAAAGACAGTGTATTTTTCTTCTTAAAAATATTTTTTCCCGTTTTGTATTTTACAATACTGCCAAAATCCAAACGAATAAATCTTTTCTTTAAAAACACAGAAAATGATACAACACACTTTCTGAACTTTTAGAGCAAATCGATCGAAACAGGAAAAGGCGTTTCATCTGAAGACTAAAAACATGCCAATAAAGACACGTCCACAGATTGTGCGTTTTCTTCTCATCAATGGCTTTCCTGGTCTATGACGACTACTCATTTTCAGATCAATTCTGAAGAAAAACAAACAAATTCTTTTTTTTAAACTGTTTCAAAAGTAGTATTACACGGAAGAGGGCCTTTACTGAAACAAACGCCGGTTTACCTTTGTGAGTGATAGAAATTTAGCAAAGAAATTGCACCCACACAATCATCTTCGGACATATCTCGAATGGCTTTATTTCTGATGTTACGAAAATTATCCCAATCAATCGCAATGTATTATTTATCAGTCAATGCTTGACGAATTAAAAAACAACAACAAAACTGCATCCCATAGCGTGAATAAAACAATGAAGATTCTTTGTCGGCTTGTGCCAAAGGTCGTGTTTATTAGTTATATTTCAGCGACAATAAAATGTTTGCATGATAATGCGCACATACGCTTGCAATAAAAGGTAAAGGCATTAAGTAAGTTCGCTGAAATAGTTTGACGAGTAGAAGGATTGTCTGTTCCTGATTGAAGCAATCGTTTGAGTTCCGTAATCTTTGTAGTTACTGGAGAACCAGCGGCCATTGTTCGTTTTGTGATTAACTAGGTTATATTTCTTATCGCTAGTCCTTCGCATGCGAACTCTTGATCTTTTTTTGGCAATTTCTTGCACGAGAGTAAATGTGTCAGTAAATCAAGTGTGTTATTCAGCTTTTTCAAGAAATAATATTTCACACCATCTGTTTCCTTCCAAAAGCAACCGAATTTGTCAACGCATTCGGTTAAACAGGTGCTTCAAATCTCACAAATGTAACCCCACGATTGTTCCGTTCATTCGGCCCCATAGAGTTCTAGCTGAATCACAAACAGCAGACGTTATGTTCAACTGAGTCAGCTACTCTATTAGGAAACACTGGTTTAAAAAAACGAAAAAACTGTAATATCTACATAACCTGTACAAAAAAATCACTCACACAACCAATCAGCCCACTCTGAATGCAATGGATATTTGAGTGGAATGTCGAATCAAGCTGAAGAGAGTCCATCACTTTGAATTACTGTATGACGTCATTGACACGTCCCCCAACAATCCAGTGGCTTCTGGCGCAGGATAGTTTACATCTCAAAACACCGTGGCCATCTCAACACATTTCACCGTGAAAATAACAAAGTCATTGCAATGCCAGAACGCAAACAAGCAGTCACATCAACACATCACTTTGTGCAGACACCAACCAAGCCATTACCACGAACAATGCATCAGCTACATGATGATTAGAGCTTACAAGTTCACCACAAGCGGCGTACATAATGAAAATAACTGTTAACAAATCGAGAGAACAAGAAAATCCCTCTTTTCTTAAAACAGTGAAACCATTAAAGTATTCAACAGCAAATGTATGCACAACTCAGATATTAATGTTTAACTATCTATCTATACAATTTATACAAGCAAGACACCACTTTTATAAACTCGACTTTACAGAATTCTACGAACACACAGTTCTACCATCACAAGAAAGACAAAAGGCCCATTACACCAAAGCATTTAACAACGATCATGAAATCTTACGTTAAAAAAAAGGATATTATTATTATAGCCATTTGTTTGTCATCCTCTCGCCAAACACCAAAATGGAACTGTATCTCATCTCTAATTCCTGGAAATGGGATGAAGGAAGTTTAGAGGCCAAAATAAATCTTTAACTCGTGTAGTCTTTCAGATCTCGCTCTGTGGCCACCTGAACAGTACGCGGGACTTTCGCTTGCTGTGTTCCCAACAGACACCGTGACATGTCACCTGTCAGTCTCTCTCCACTGATCTGGCCAGTCCACTTGTTTCGAGTGGGACATGCGCTTTGTCCGGGTCACGCTGCAAGGTAAAATCATAGATCCTGTTGTTTCGTCGCTGCTTCTGGCTGGAGACAGATTCATGTGTTCGTTCGTTCGTTCTTTAGTTTAACGTCTTTTCAATGTAAGTGATAATATCTTTGTGGCAGTGGATGGAAATAGAACTGTCAGAAGGAAAATGCACTTTATTCGAAATGATATTTCGTAATGATGTGTTGCTGTTAATTTTGTTTAATGACTTGCCACTCCATTATCTGGAACAGCTGTTCTGTTTTCCTACTTTTGACAGAAGAACTGCCACTGTTCCTGACAAAGACACCGTAAAACAGCAGGCTGCGGAATTGAAAACTGGATGACACTCGCGGTGAAAAAAAAATTGTTTACAGTCATACGTTTGAAATACGATATAACATAGCAAATCTGCTTGCAGGGACAATTTATCAATTCTTTTTACTTATATATTTATTGTTGGTCTTGCTGTACTCAAAGAATCTGTGACACTGCACCCTTTCCCCAGATATATTGATTCATGTTACAACTATAACTACAGCTATTGTCATCAGATGCCACACATAAGATTCAATAAACTGAGTTCAGCATTAAATATATTTGCGGTCTGTAAAAACGACAGATGGGCAGGTTACAACAGTGACGGAGAAGGTGTGTGTGTGTGTGTGTGGGGGGGGGGGAACAAAGACTAACGACATCCCACGGTGATGCGCTGACGGCTGGAATCCGCCATGGCATGTTCAGCCATCACGTGACGGCAGCTCGCACAGGCAACGCTCACTGTCGTTCTAATACTAACTGCACAGCTGACATCATGAGCCCCATTCACACTGCAACAATAGCGATATGTGACCGAACAGTACTATCAACACCCGCCAATCAAAATGTACAGCACATTCCGTAACGAAACTTACTGCAATAATCAAACATGGGTTTAGCAACTCTCCTCTTTGAAGTAGAAGCAATCTAGAGTACATGCCGTTTTGGCCAGGTTAAAACAACTTCTAATTACGGCTGAAAAATCATGCTTAATGAAATATTTCAAAGGGGGAAAAAGAAATAGAATGGGAAAGGGAAAAGTGTATAGCAAAACAAAGCAACAGCTTAGCATCTTTTTGACACAACAGTTGAAAGTAAAACAACGGCAAGTATTATGTTCAAATTAAAAGTTTTATGTCTACACTGAGATTTAGATGCCCCCTGAACTCATATGACGATTAAAAAAACCCCAACCCCCCCCCAAAAACAACAACTAGAAATCACAGCTAAAATAAGTGGAGAACCAAAAGTATAATCAAAATGGGGATTGACGGAATATCTTCTCAGGTTATTCCTGTTTAGGTCGAAGAGATCCCAAGACCAATCCTTAGGACTTTGGCCATGACATGTCAACATGTACACTTGATGCTTGAAAGATCCTGTCAGGGAAGAGGCTGAGAGGCTTACCACGGAAAGGAACGGTCTTTGAATCAACAGGTTCCACCACTCCGCTGTTCGCCACATGATAATGCTGCAGCCCCTGCCGTCAGCCTCTTGGGAGGAGAGGGGGTGGGGGGTGGGGGTGCGGGTAGAGAGAGAGAGAGAGAGAGAGAGAGAGAGAGAGAGAGAGAGATGTGCACTCGTTTTTTTCTGTTTTTGTTGTTATTGCTTTTTCTGCAGTGCTTGGGGAGCGGCGATGCCGAACCTTACGAAACCCTTATCGACATACTTACATGCTTCAGCGGGATGGCAAGTTTGATAAGCTCCCACCTCCACCCCCCGACACCCCACCCCCGGCCCCCAAACACCACCACCCTCACCGCGCAATATGTTACAACGCCCCCCCCCCCACACTCTCCCCTCACAACATCAGCGGCACGCACCGCAGCGTGTTTGCAGCTTGCTGGTTTCTCGGGTTCATTTTCGCACGTGCCAACCGCGTGAAACCAACACCGAGCACGGAAAGCAGTGTCTGCCAGACGATGGTGGTAATTAGAAAAGGCGCACATTGTGACTGGTACCTGGTCCCTGCTGTTCCTCCCTCCGGCACCCTGACCTCTTTCCTTGTCACGGATAATGTACGAAACCACCAACACTTATGCTGCTTTCTTCCAGAAAACGATCCAAACTAGACTTAGTCAAATTATGATGTACTAACTACACGAAATCTAACCACGAAAGGAGAAAGCAGTTACATACTTACTCATACTAACAGTTTCCACTGTACAGATGTGGCGTTAAATTTAGTAAAGCAATTTCCTGTACATAACATTTGTGCATAATGCATGTAAAACAAACAAACAAAAAAAAAGAAAGAAAAAAAAAGAAAAAAAAAGCGGCAACCGTTATTTTGTAGACATTTTCGGTTCTCCCCATACGCAATATCAACGTTTATCATATCGAACCAGTATACTGATAGGAACTTGAACTTCGGTGCCAGACTGATACACGTTCCAGAAAACTGCATTAATAATAATAATAATAATAATAATAAAAAGAAATGCAGCACGCGGTGAGACAAATGCATAGTTCCTTTCCACTGTCCTCCGCCTTGTGATGTGAGCTTACGATCTGTGCTTTGCCGCCTTTAAAACGTGAACTGATAGCATGAAAATGAAGGACGGCCACAGCATACTATTTATAAGGTTCAGTTCTTCAAAGAACACACAAGGAGTCCCCAACGGGAGAAAGAAAATTATTGATGGAAACGATCAGCTGTTCAAGTCTCTCTCTTTCGCTCTGTCTCTCTGTCTCTCTCTCTCACTCAGTGGAAGAATGCTGTACGATGGATGTCAAATGCTAATAGAACATAAATCACTTGATGGACCCCGCAAATAGTATCAAGCGTCTGCATGAAGGGAAAGAATAATTACCAATGACGTGGTTGTGGCACCATCGTTGACAGCGGAGGGTTATAAGAATGTGCAGACGGTTAAAAGAGAGAGAGAGAGAGAGAGAGAGAGGGAGAGACAGAGACAGAGAGAGAAGACCAGACCAGGTGCGGGGCTGGAACACGGACTGAACACAGAGCGTCACTAAGCTCCATCCACTCTGGGAACACAGGAGAGCTAATTTACCCCAGCAAGAAGTTATTTTCGTCCTTACCCCGGCGAAACGCCAGCTTTAGCAAGACAGTTATTTATACCGAGCTTCTTTTTTGTTGTTCTTTTACGTCATTTGATTAAGAACAACTCTTCAAACAAGCTGTAAAACGTTCATCGTGCGCTTCAACTGCTTGATCAACAGTCATTATTCTCCGATTTCATTATCTTTATGTGGTAGCAGCATCCTCGAGAGATATATATATCTGTGGCCATGACGTGTCGTCAGTGCAAGCTGAGACACAATCTACATGGGAATCGTGCTAGAGAAACAGCTTGTCAATATTTTACTTCTGTTTCAAATCGACAAGTTATGTTCTCCACAACCTAACACCCCCATACAGGTTACCCCATGGATATGCAACAAACAAATTCTAAAAGCGCACAGTTCTTAAGCCACCAACACATGTTAAAGTCTTAAAAGCAAAGACAGTCGTCGCGATGTAGCGAGAGAAATGCGTATTAAAAAACGTCAGGCATCAAAAAGCGATTAGTACGTAAAATTGTTGTTATTTTTTCTTTTGTTTGTTAAAGGCCATGAAATAGTGTTGCACAATCCAAGCAAAGCCTCCTGTAAAAGACGGCAATGTTTGTTCACTGTCTGTTACGACAGAGTAGTTCAAAAAGTGTTCAGAAATAAACAATCGAAAATTGAACAGGAGGCCCAAACAACACACAAAAACAATAACAGGTCACAAACACACACACCGGTGAATATCGTCTTAGTCGGTATCGATCACAAGAATTTAAGGCGGTTTGTGTGCATTCTACGTAACCTTTTGATTTCACTGGTTCTCTTTTGGTTTGATTTTCTGGTTCTCTTTTGATTTGATTTTGTGGTTCACTTTCAGTTTTCGTTAAGTTTACTTCATTCTCTTGCTGTTGTTGTTGTTGTATGTCAACTTATCAAAATAGAATTTTTAAAATGTTAAAAAAAGGGAAAAAAAAAGTTCATTCTGTCTGTTGTTTCTGGTGCGTGTTACTTTTTATTACTAATTAAATTGTTGGTTTACACGGTCAATATAACACACACACACACACACACACACACACTTGAAGATATTTCTCCTGGTATGTCTCTCGCCTGGAAGCAGTCAAGGTCAGACATCACGTGCCCTGTAACGGCTGACTTACTGGTTTGTCGCGCCTCCATGGGTAATTTGAGAGAGACTTTGCTGAATCAATTAAAACAGGAATTAGGTCCTAGTGCGTCAAGTAAAACAATGCGGTGGGTTCTATGGCGAAGGTATGATTAGTTAGTATAGAACTGTTACGAAACTCTGTGGACAATCGAACGTAGTAACAATTAATGGTATTGCCAGGCGTCAAATCTGCTTTGCTAATGTTAAAAGCAAGACGTGCACACGGGAAGTATTGCTATGCTCCAGAAACAACATGGACAGGAAACTCATATCAGTGTGAGGCACATTAAGATATTGAGGAGAACAGACAGTGGCTTTAAAACGTGAAACAAACGTTACAAAGTTAGATCCCCTTTTCGTGCTTTTGGGGGCACTATTGAGTGGCGTATGCGTGTGTGCGTGTGTGTGTGTGTGTGTGTGTGTGTGTGTGCGCATGCACGCGCGTGTGTGTGTTATGCGTGAGTTATGTGTAATGAGTGAGAGACTGAATAAAGCTCAGGAATTGCACTGTTGTCGACAAATAAACCACTTGAAGCAAATTTTAGGACATCGTCAAATTCCATGCACGAATATGCTTCCAAACAACCGCATAGTATTCTCATCTACATGTAAAACAACTCGTTAATAACACATACTAAACTTTTTGCTTGTATTTACAATCTTCTACATGAAACTGTTCACCTGTTCAAGTTTGTTCTGCACTGGCGCTATCACATGCGGATGATGTGTTTGCCACTGATCACCCTAGCAACACTCAAAGAAGTTGAAAGCTAAAGACAAATCATCTTATGAATACGTTTCCATCTCAAATGGACCGTGATCAAATAAATATCGATGACAGCGTGATGTGTGTAAAACATACAGTATGAACACGTGAGTGTTATGATGGTGATGATACATACCAACACTATATCTACACTGAACCAGAAACCAAATCACCACAGTTGATACAATATACCTGTCGCAAAACAATGATCATCACAAGCAAAAACAGCATCCAGTGTAACAGAAGACTGCCAGCAAACCATGGCACTTACGCTCTGAAGTAGCTTCTTTCGGCTGCAGCCTGGCATGACAAACCCCAGTCCCCAACCAAACACTTGGGGGTCTGAGGAATCCACAGCCAAACGTCCAATGACTCCTCGACCAAGCTGTGCATTTCTTAGTAAGTTAAATTAAGTATACGTCATATATACATATATCTATACACCACTGGGCAGAAGTGTTAAACGTCTGTTATCAATATTATACATGTATAACCAATGTACAGCAAGTAAAACTGCGATATGGCAAACTGAAGTTACTGTAAAAAGTCACACTTTGCCATACTTGTCAAGTCTACGACATGAGACATCAAATCCTGCATTGCCTGTTGTGTTATTTGACTAGTATCTTGTTTTTGGAAGGAGAGCATAGCACTGGCTCCATGCCGTTCTTTCCCCAGTCCGTGGCACACGTCACAGCTGAACAAGAGATACTACAGCTACATGAAACTAACAGCTATCCCCAGTCTACTGTTGCTGGGTATGTGCAGCGTGATAAACCTCTGGAGATTTTGTTTTGTACCCCCCAGTCATCGTCGCCGATAAAGTTGATTTGATTAAAACAAAAAAAGCAAACAGTTTGAATCAGCTGACTTCACCGCAAGGAAGCTGTGTCACTAGATAGGGATGGCGTCCTGATCGGCACACACGTTCCGAAGCCGTCTCTCGTAGTCCTGCTTGTCCTCCGCTCCCAGGAAGCAGCCCGTGCCCTTCTTGGGCGACCCGTGCATGAACTGCTCGTCGAAGTAATCTGGATCCGAGTCATTGCTGGGATCAAAGGCATAGGTCTCACACTGCGGGGGGTCCTCCGTCAGAGGGGAGCTGGCCTCCGTGGAGGTGAGGGTGTGAGGTAGGAAGCAGGCAGAGTCGTCCTCAGACAGACTGCCAGGCCGATGGCCCGGGAGGGGCGGGCCCACGGGAGGCAGGTGTGAGGGCGGGCAGGTCGGCAGGTGGCGCGCGGGGGACAGGGAGAAGAGCGGGGCGGAGTCTGGCTCCGTGCTAAAGAGCTCTGGCGGCGGGGAAGGTGGTGGCGGCGGGGACGACGAAGACCCCTTAAAGACCAAGTGGTCCAGTCTGGGCATGTTTCCGTTCAGATCTTCTTCGCTGATATGCAAGGGCAGGAGTGGCGTGTCCGGCATCTCGTCCTCACTCTCCCAGTTCTCCACCTCGCCGTTGACAGGCAGTGGTGACTCGAGGGCGTCGGCTAGTCCGGGTCCCGACCCTTCCGGATCCCGTGGCTGTGGCCTCGGCAACAAGAGAGAGTCGTGATCCTCTGGGGGGAGGAGGGCTGGCTCCAAGGAGGGCTGACCCTCCTGTGGCGGGCTGTAGCAGGGCGGAGCGCCATCTGCCGGGCTGTGCAGGACGCTTTGCCGAGGAGAGTCCGGTGAGGTCGGGGTGCGGGACAGGCCGTCCATGTGGTCAGGGCTGGGGGTCTGCCGGGGGCTGCTGGCGCCGGGGGTCAGGGGGCCTAACTTGTTCATCTCTATCACTTCCGGCACGCCCCCCTGGCCGTCCAGGATGACGGGCAGGGACCTGCTGTCCGGCACGGGGCCCGGCCCCTTCCAGGACGTGGGCCGCTCCCCGCAGCTCTCCTTCACCGACACTGCCTTCAGGCGTGACCGTACACCGTTCCTCTCCACGTCACGGGACTCCATGTCGGACAGGGGTCGGTCTGGCTTCTGCGAGGTGGTGGTGGTGGTGGTGGTGGTGATAGTGGTGGCGGTGGTGGTGGCAGATGGAGGTGGTGGTGAGGTGACCACCGTGGCTGCACTGAGGAGAGGAGGGTGGGAGTTGTCGAGGAGGAGGATGTTCCCCGAGCTGTTGGAGAGGGGTTGGTGGAGGTGGTTTGGTTTGGCTTCCAGGTCGGGCATTGGCGGCGGGTAGGCGGGCGGTTGAAAGGTAAGGTCAGTTTGGGTTTCCTGAGGAATGAAAAAAGGGAGCCACGTTTTAGTTTGTGCTTCTCAATCAGACACATTATAAAAGCAGCTAGGATAGCAAAAAAAAAAAAAAACAAAAACAACAAACAAAAAAAACACACACACAGAACCTCCCCCCCCCCGCACCCCCCCCCCAAAAAAAAAAAAAACCCCAACCAAACCAGCAAAAACAACACATACAATTCAGTTATCTTCATTCCTTAATAAGTGGTTAATGTCTGTCATTAAACGCAGCAAACGAATACGAAGATGACAGTCTTTATCATGATTTACTGTACAAAAGATAGAAGTGTTTATACTCCGGACTCAAGATCTGATTTACTGGGATTACTTCCCGAGGCTTTAAGAAACATGCTGATACAATAAAAACAAACCAAATCTTTCCCGTCAGGACTGCATTAAGAATGGCAAGGAATATGAAAAGGTGGAAAAGCCAACCTTTAACCAAAGGAAGAAACAACAAATGGTAGAAATTTTTTTTTTCCAGTTTGAAAACGTACCATAGACTGGCGCAATAGCCGAGTGGTTAAAGCGTTGGACTGTCAATCTGAGGGTCTCGGGTTCGAATCACGGTGATGGCGCCTGGTAGGTAAAGGGTGGAGATTTTTACGATCTCCCAGGTCAACTTATGTGCAGACCTGCTAGTGCCTGAACCCTCTTCGTGTGTATATGCAAGCAGAAGATCGAATACGCACGTTAAAGATCCTGTAATCCATGTCAGCGTTCGGTGGTTATGGAAACAAGAACATACCCAGCATGCACATCCCCGAAAACGGAGTATGGCTGCCTACATGGCGGGGTAAAAACGGTCATACACATAAAATTCCACTCGTGTGCATACGAGTGAACGTGGGAGTTGCAGCCCACGAACGCAGAAGAAGAAGAAGAAGAAACGTATCATAGATGGTAGAAAAAAGCAACAACAAACTTTTGAGCTAGGGAAAAACAACAACTGACCTTTTGAGCTGATGAACAAAATTATAACACCTGGTAGGAAACCCCATCTTTTCAGCCAGTGAAAAGCCGACCTTTTTTTTTTTAGCTTGGGGGAACGAACACACAAGAGATGGTGGACATACCAACCTTTTCAGCAAGATAGGAAGAACCGACCTGCTGAAGTGGGAGGGGGGTGGGGGAGGGGGTGGGGGAACAAGCAGAGAGAGGGTGGACAAACCCACATTTTGAGCCAGGGGCTTAACTGAGCTGGGAGCAAAATGAGTCAATAGTAAAAACCCACTTTTTGAGCTATGGGCCTACAGCTGGGAGCAAAATGAGCCAATAAACAAACCCACCTTTTGAGCTAGGGGCCTATAGCTGGCAGCAAAATAAGCCAATAGACAAATCCACTGAGCCAATAGACAAACCCACCTTTTGAGCTAAGGGCCTAATATAGCTGGGAGCAAAATGAGTCAATAGACAAACCCACATTTTGAGCTAGGGGCCTATAGCTGGGAGCAAAATGAGTCAATAGACAAACCCACATTTTGAGCTGGAGGCCTAACAGAGCTGGGAGCAAAATGAGTCAATCGAGCAAAATGAGTCAATCGAGACACCCACCTTTTGAGCTGGGGGCTTATAGCTGGGAGCAAAATAAACAAACCCACTGAGCCAATAGACAAACCCACCTTTTGAGCTAAGGGCCTAGCAGAGCTGGGAGCAAAATGAGTCAATCGAGCAAAATGAATCAATCGAGACACCCACCTTTTGAGCTAAGGGCCTAATAGAGCTGGTAGCAAAATAAGCCAAATAGACAAACCCACCTTTGAGCTAGGGGCCTATAGCTGGGAGCAAAATGAGTCAATAGACAAACCCACCTTTTGAGCTAGGGGCCTATAGCTGGGAGCAAAATGAGTCAATAGACAAACCCACCTTTTGAGCTAGGGGCCTATAGCTGGGAGCAAAATGAGTCAATAGACAAACCCACATTTTGAGCTAGAGGCCTAATAGACCTGGGAGCAAAATGAGTCAATCGAGCAAAATGAGTCAACCGAGACACCCACCTTTTGAGCTGGGGGCCTATAGCTGGGAGCAAAATGAGTCAATAGACAAACCCACCTTTTGAGCTAGGGGCCTATAGCTGGGAGCAAAATGAGTCAATCGAGCAAAATGAGTCAACCGAGACACCCACCTTTTGAGCTAGGGGCCTATAGCTGGGAGCAAAATGAGTCAATCGAGCCCCGTCCGTGTTGTCCAACAGCATGTCGCTCTCAGGTCCCTGCCTCTGTTTCAGCCGTCTCCTAGCCTCCCAACGCTTGCGGCGACGACTGACAACACACAGCACCAAACAGTCATCACACACACCTGTCTTTGTCTTCCTGGACGGTTCACCTGGATACACATCTCTATAGTGGAATTACGGTATTGCAAAGTGGGATTAGATTCTTGTGCTGCGAAACTCAGATCGGATTCAAGTGTTGCAAAACAAAGACAGAGAAAAAAAAACCCCAACAAAAGCAGCTTATATCATTTATGCTGTGAATGGGATTGTATTCATGCGCCACGAATAGAATTGCATCTTCATGGTGGAATCTGTTAGCCCACTGCAAATGAAACCAATTATTTTTGTTGTTGTGGATTTCGGTGTTGAAAATTGGGTTATATCTGAAATAGCATCATGTTGTACTTTTTGTCATGTACCATTGGTAGAGGAATCAGGTATTTCAAATCAAACCACATCTTTGTATAGTATTCTGGCATTGCGATGTAATGGGCATATCATTTTTTGCGAACATAATTATTTCTCGTGGAGTCAGGAATTGCAGTCGAGATTAAATAGTTTGTAGGGTTTTCAATTTGGATCTGCCGGGTACAGGATATGTCGTGGAAATAGGAAATGGTTTTGTCAGAACATTGTGTGTGTGTGTGTGTGTGTGTGTGTGTGTGTGTGTGTGTGTGTGTGTGTGTGTGTGTGTGTTTGGTTTGACGGATTTTTACTTGAAAATCACCTAAATGTTCTAACATTTACACTGTCATATTCATACAACGAAAATCGTTCACTATACATGTACATATACAGTGATATCATAAGAACTTTGATTGTCATTCCATTTAAAAATAAAATCACACGTTTTCACAAATTAACTGATAATGTTTAAAAAAAAAAAAATGGACGAAACATGCAAACAGTAATGCAAATTTCACAGTTCAAAACATTCCAGAAATCAGTAATCAAATAATGCACAGAACCGTAAAAAAGAACACATTTCAAAACATTCCAAATAAACTCATGCTGTGTTATTCACAGGCACATCTGAGGGAATCTAACTGGCCTAATGTGTATTAGAACAGATACCTGTCCTATGCTGCTAATAATGAGTTGTTCAGTTACCACAGGGAATAGAGTATTTCAAACTGTCCCAAGACATAATATACAAATGATGAACTCTACTCATGCTGATGGCGGTTGTTGTTTTTTTTTTTGGAAAATGTGAAAAAAAAAAAATGGAATGAAGTGTTCTGCAGTGGTTTTTCTGTCTGTAAACGGAACGTCCAGTATGATTTACAGTGATGGTGGGATTTCATCAAGAAAGCTGTGAGTTAAGGCACTATGTCCCTCTTCTAGGATCTTCAACCACGCTCTGTGTGGGAGGGGAGTAAGGGGAAAGCGACAGAGTGAGGGAGATAGATAGATAGATAGATAGATAGAGAGAGAGAGAGAGAGAGAGAGGGGGGGGGGGGGCGAGGGGGGCAAAGGGACTTTCAGAGCCTTAATCAACTACGAAATAAAAACCACCGACAAAAAAAACAACAACTGGGCAGTCCTAACCATAGGGGTAGCTTGAGGGCACTAAAGGACTTGAATGACTTCGTTTATTATCTTGAGCGAACTCTCAAGCGAACTGTTGAAGTCTATGTACAATTTTCTTCTTGTATCAGGGTCAAATAACCTTTTATTTCGTAGATATATTCATTATTTTCTGATAATACTTCATAATATGCCCCAAATAAATTGTACTAATCATTATTTTCTGAGCCCCGCTACCCCCACCCTTCACCCCACCCCCTCCCAAACCCAAGCTTGGAATAAACGAAGCATGGTCACGCGACTGAAATGAAAGACAGGAAGACTTCTGATGTGTGATGAGATGCTGTCATAGCAGCTGCCTAGACAAATATTTCTATCGGCTTCATTTTGGTGGATTTTTTTGTGTGTGTGTGTGCAGACTTGAGCACATTTCACAATTATTCAAAGCAACATTTGCCACCGAGATCTGTTCCGGCCGTATGTAGCATTTTCATGCTGGCTCGTGAATCTTACCCCCCCCCCCCCCCGCCCCTCCCAACCCCCCCCTCTCTCTCTTTATGGGTCTTCAAAATCTGCACGATGCATCTCTGTACAACACACTGCACACACTGGACTGTTCAGTTTCTCTCTCAGCAAAGGCTTTGTTCAGGTTGAGGTGCACGGGACACGAGAGGTGCACGTGAGGCGAGCGACAGGACAACAACGCGGTGCAGTCACCGACTTGACGGAGTGGACACAATGTCTGACAGCCAGTGCAAGCTTTACGTTTCACTCAAGACAACAAAAAGCCTCATCACCACGAACTTAACACAGTCACTACTATCAGTGTTTCCTTTTCAATTCAGTCCAGACCGCCACATTAATCTCGCACAAAGAATATTACCCCCACCCCCACTCCCACACGCCTAACCCTGACCACACAAGCAGTTAATACTACCCCCTACCCCTGGCCACACAAGCAGTTAATACTACCCCCTACCCCTCGCCAAACAAGCAGTTAATACCACCCCCACCCCTCGCCAAACAAGCAATTGGTTTACAAGAAAACGGGTAATGTTTTGACGTAAATCAAAACCAGGAAATATGGTCTTAATAATTTGGATAATGATTAATTAAGTCTTCGAATCGTGCAGTTGACACATATCATTAAAGGTGAACAGCAGGACTGATCACAGGTGGCTGGGTAAAGGAAGGGAGACGGTGAGCAAAGGGGTGCTAGAAGGGAACATGGGGATGGACAACGAAGTATGGACCAGTGCCTGGGTGGCTTACCAACCTGCTTACCTACCTACCTACCCAACACACCCTACCTAGTTTTCCTTGAGTGAATGGAAGGTGAGTGTGGTGATGGTGGTGGTGGTGGTGTGGCACGATGCACTTACTTTGCCAGGAAGTAGGAAGCAATGCAAATGACGACGAACACCAAGAGAGCGATAACAATCCCTACGATGATGAGCACGCGCTCAAAGTCTAGCTTGGCTTCACCTGAAAAAACACAACGCATGCAACTGTGTCAGCCAGCTGACTGACAACCCCTACAGTCCTGTCCACCACTTTCCCACTCTTCCCTGCCAGAGGCCGGAAGCTGAGGGGGGCGCTGGGAAGACAGATCCTGGCCATACCAACATGGCCGTCTGCAAAGGAACCTCTTGCATTTGCAGTCTCGGAGAAACCGTTGAAAAGTTCGAAAGTAGCATACACACGTTTACTAGATTTTTCTTCCCAGTTTCGAGAGAAGCATTCAATTTTCAAAAGAAAGTATTTTTCTTTGTCGTTGCCAAACTCCTTAGCAGTTTTGATAGAAGCAATCAGATTTGATAGAAAGAAACAGCATGTCCATTTTGCTCTCAGGAAAGTTTGAGGTTTCAGTTTCATGCAAAAGGAAAGAGGTTCATTCGCCGTGCAAAATAAATTTCATTCAACAGGCTTATCTCAAGATGATATTGTCGTTTGTGCATCACCATCCACATAAATAAAACACCAAGACAGAACATACAAATGAACCGTACTAAGTCTACTTGATGCTCAAGTCTAGTCATGCTTGACATGTCTCTGAATCAAACGATCACAAACAACACAGCATGCCATCGTCTGTTGATGCAATGGAAGGGCAATGGACATTAGAGGCAATTTCGTTCAAACAAGGTATCGCATCCACAAACGTAATGAAACACAACCACTTGGAAATCACAAGACAAAAGGTAACATGACATGAAAATGATGTGCACGTTATTCAAGATTCAGCGTTTCAGTTACATTTACTGTCACGTTTTCTTCCTAAAACTGACTGATGTTTACAATTATTATTATTATTATTATCATCATCATTACAGATGTTTCAAATACACGAAATACTTCTGCCCACATAAAAGTCAGCCCTACTAACTTGCCCAAAGAAACGGCCAGTTCTACTAACTCGGGCAGTTCATCGTAACACTGCATAGGAGTCATGAATGAACATAAATATCACATACTATTCCGGTTCACGAACTGAGCCACTGTTCGGCTTTATTCACACATTTGACCCTGATGTTTTACACACTAGTTCTGTTGCAAGGCAAGGAAAAGACCAGCCAGTAACTTCTCAATGATGGCATGCCCTGGGATGTGTGTCTTACTCGAAGTTGTAACAAAATACAGCTATCCATTATGCCTTTAATCATACTACTATCATATTTTGCACGCTATTCAAATCAATTATAAACAAACTGTCACAAAACATTTAGACATTATTCTGTGTTATTATCATCGTTTTTTTCTTCAGAAATTAAAATCAGCACAGTTTAAAACGTTTGTCAGTGTTTCGGCGGCTGAGAACAGAAGTTCGCATACTCACACAGACCTCACTGCAAGTAAATGGGCTCATATAGAACAAAGACATTCTGCGTGAGTAACGCTTTCCTCAAGCCACACGCACTTCAGTCATAATTAACAATCGTTAGTCTGCTGAAATACGGAAGGCAGAAAGTGTTTTGTGCTGTGGAAACACTTCTGTGCAAGTGCTTTTTCACACAACACGTGATATAAACCACTGAGGGAGGGAAACGGTGTCAAGCAGTGGCAGAGCACGTGTTTACATTCAGATATACTGATGAAACAGGGGCAACGTGTCTTTCTCAGCACTGAACTGCCAATAACGTGATGCAAACACTTTCTCTCTCTCTTCAAGTGCAAATACACCGTAAGAATCACTCACTGACGCTACTTCTAACACTCTCGACAACGCATACTGAAGACCAAGAAAAGCAGAGATTCTCTGGGACAGTCTCACAATGTCAACACTAAAATGTGGGTTTTTGCTGGGATTCTATTTCAATAAAGCTGACTCATGGTCGTTGCCGTTCTAGCCTTAAACACTTACAATCAACACATGTAACCCTTTTAAAGGCTTTCAGTCGACTCATGATACATAGTACAAAAAACTAGTCCGCTTTATGTAGTCATTACGAAAATCGACTGAATAAAACTATCATTATTTGCTCTCTTTACAAAACAGTAATTTGATTGTAATGACAGTTATTTAGTTATTTAAACATCCTAAACAATGTCTAGAATGAAAACTTTGATGATGACTGAAATGAAAGAGAAGGAAAAAAACCAAAACTGGATACAACTATTCTACGGCTCAAGCATGCGTAAATTTCATTCCCAGTCTTCTCATATCATCAACATGCAATAAATCACAAGACAAAGTAAATCATCATATCACATGACCGTTCATAACTCATTCTTGAAAAGAAATACCAAAATCAAATAAACTCACTTAACTCACTTCAAATCACATTTTTAAAAATCCGCATGCGATTAAAACAGAAATAATGATGAAGAGAAGCAGTGACTGTAAAATACATACGGGTTTTATCTTTGTTGCCCGGACCGAAGAGATCTAAGATTTCACATCGGTGGCCCGCCCATTGTTTCGGACACCTAGTGAGGAACAGCAGTAACACACACGTTAGCATCCAGTGAGGATCAGTTCAAGCACAGGTCAAGTTAAGTCAAACCCTTCATGTTATACTCTCTGTGAAAACATCCATGTCAGTGGCTAGTTCGCATGGAAGCTTTCAACACACACACACACACACACACACACACACACACACTTCACATACAGTTAACACACTTCTGGTAAACATTTGATATTCAAAATTACGACAGATGGAAATAAGTTCGTGAATGACTTGGTTCAGTTTTCAGTGGTCCCAAGACATTGGGGGGAGGGGGGCATGGGGGGGGGGGGGGGGAGACATAAGGGTACTTAGCAGTGACACGGGGACATATCATTTCTGGCATCTTGCATTCCATTTTTTTCCTGTATAACTGATTTGTCCGTTCACCTAAAAGCAACTGTGATTTGCACATAGCATTACTGCATAAGAAACACCAATAGCATGGCTTTGAACACGTAACCCTTCTGCAAACAGAAATTATTGCAACGCTTTTATACATTTTCCTTCAATTTTCAATGTTCATAAGAAAGATTTATCGTTGTATCTAAACAATTATCAAGTGTATAATCTAAATATACGACGTGGATAATTGTCATAATGTACGTATGACCAAAACGACATGCACAAAAAAAAGTTTAGGTAACATAACGGCATTCATAACAACATGGCATGCCAGACAGTTGAGCACTCTCAATACCATTAATGACAAAACAACTGCAGTAGGGACCACACTATCTTTTAGCTCACGTGACCGTTAAAACACATGGCATTAAACAAAGCGCTGAACAAACATTTATTCCGAACTGAAAGAAAAAAAAACAGTCACCACATGCCAAAGTCAAGGGCACGAATTTTTCAGTTCAGCCCATAACATTAAAAAAAAAAAAAAAAGGAAAAGAGAACTGAGCAGATAAATTTTCTTTAAAACCACAACCTCTTTACATCGAAGACAACTGGATGAATGTTTGGAATATGTAGGGGTGGGTAATAGTGGTGAAGGAGGGGTGAGGGGGCGAGGGAATGATAAGTTAATCCAGCAGACTGGGGTAAGGATGGTGAATGAGCCTGGGTTTTGAATGATGCTTATGAGGATGGGCCTTGGGCAAAAAAAAAAAAAGAAAAAAAGAAAAAAAAAGGTCCAACTGATAAAATAGAAATAGTCAGCAGCTGACTGCACTATTCCCGCCAAACACCAGCGTGCCAAAATCTGAAAGTCCAAATGCACGAAACAATCTGGTTAAAGGGTTAGTTACACACAAACGTAAGGAAAAAAAAAATCACACGCAAAAACGCAAAAAAAAAAAAGAACCATTCCAAATCATTCACAAACGGTTTACTACCTGTTACCATTGGTAGGCATGACTCGCTCGGATTATAACATGTCTGTCGCGGATATCTTTCACCACCTTCACTATAAATATAATCTGTTCATCTGGTATTAAGTAAACATGCAAAACCTGCGAAAAAATAAGTTTCAAAATATCAAAGCACATGTATGTATTTTTAGTAAATTAGTTTTTATCATAAATAAAAATGAAAATAGTAAGACGATGAAATTTAAATTGAAACTGATGAAGAATACCCATGCAGCAATGGACCAAACCAGTCTTAAAACCAAACCATGCACGCACACCAAACTGAATTCACTCTAGGAATTGTTAACCGAACATGGAAAGTTTACTTCTCAATGCCTATAGTCTACTCGGTTTTGTACCCATGAAGATGTGAGCAAGAAAATTTAAATCAACTGGCTTTTGAAACCGAAAGTGAATTTGCTAGCGAAATTATTTCAGAATAATCATTTCGTTCATCCCTGACAGTCAAGCGACAGGTCTTCAGAAAATACAAAATCAAACGTTAACAAACTTTAAAAAAAAAAAAAATCGATAGAAGCCATGAATAGCTAATCAAATGTTCTCCTTATTTTGAAATTGTCCGTTTTGTTTCCTTGTTTGGTCGACTGCTTAGTTGGTGGATTGTTATCATTATCATCATCATCATTATTATTACAATTATTATGTTTTTTGTGTGGATAATTTGGGGAATCATGCCAAAAAAATAAAAGGGAAGCAGTTATCAAACCAAATCTCTGCCCCACACGGTCGGTTTCACCCGAACTGTCGTTCAAATTAAACAAGTTGACGAATAACCAAGGTAAGAAGGCAGGGAGTGAACTGAGGAGCCATGCCATGCCCCAAAGAGGACCAACAGGTAATAAACCTTCAGCGAACACACGGAAGCGGGCGAAGGCGTCACCGTCACCTGTCATGATGGGATGAGCCACCTCCTTCTCACACCTTTTACCTTCGTGCGACACTGGACATCTGGGGTGTCACAAACAACACGGGCCCTTTAGTTCAGCAACAAGGTGGCAACAAGCGCGCCACAACTCGCAAGTTTAAAAAAAAGAAGAAACAACCCCCCAAAAAACAACAACAAAAAAGCAACAACAACACACAACCCTCGACTGCCTCCAGGACGTAGCACTTACGTCCACAGTGACGTCACTGATGACGCCATCAAAGACCGGGGTGTGTGTGTGGGGGGTGGGGGGGGGGGGTTGGGGATATGTTCAGAAGGCTGAAAATTCACAATATTTGATCTAGAGTGGTGCTATCTCCAGACCGTTTTATCAGTTTCTTGCTGAGTGTTCTGGGTACTGATTTATGACATGAAACATCTCTTTCTATTGCCCCCCAAACCCCCCGAACACCCCCGGCAGTCAAGGATTGAGCTAAGAGACAGTAACTCATCTTCTTCAATACATTTCTGTTCCGCAGCACAGGGTGTTCACAACGCTATTTTCGGCATTCTGGCTCTTTCCTTGTTGATGTTCGTGACGACCCTGACATTTTTTTGTTTCCATACGCTGGTACAGCCGTTTTCAACATATTTTGTGTGGCACGACAGACCTTGGAAGCATACGCGCCAAGACACAGTGTACTGCCAAGTATTGAAATAATAAGACATCTGTTGTGCTGTAGGGATCAATCTCTTATCTTCTGAACAATGAAAACAAACATGTACCTGTCATTCAAATTCTGGGCTGCGTTTCTTTTCATATTTTTATTTAAACAATCGATAATAGAAAATGACTAAAAACGTCTCAGAGAGAGAGAGAGAGAGATGCAGCTTCTGCTAATTTCCGTTGCCCTGTTGTTCATCAATGACAGTACGACAGTGTTGCTTCCACTGTGTGAACAGTTAACTCACTCAGTACGGCCAGTCCTCTCTTCTCCTCTACACAGACCCCTCGGATGTCCAGTGGGTGTCTGAATTACCCAACCTTTAGCTTCCGTCGTCAGAATTGTGGTATTCTTTGTCAACATTCACCTCTTCAGTATAAGAGCCTTCCGCTTGCAATATTTTGATGATGGTAATTGGGGTGAAACGCTGTTAGCGTCGTCTCTTTCGCCGTTCGAATGGAGAGAGTTAAACCCATAACTGAATGACACAGCAGATTTGCAACAACAGATAGCTGGACTGCCCGGATGTCTAGCACGAGCGTTTTGAGTGCGTGATGGTCAAGGCTGTATATCCTGCAGTCTGTGTACCAAGGACCTCGCGTGCACTCAAAAAGCTTATTAAAAAAAAGAAAGAGAAAAAGGGTGGGTGGGTGGGTTGTGGGGTGTGTGTGTGGGGGGGGGGGGAGGGGTTGGGGGGGGGGAGGGGGGCGTAGATGTCATTAACATGCTTGTTTCCGTTTTTTCACTGCAGCTCGTCATACATGCAGGTTTTCATTGACAGAGTTGTGTCGAAAGTAAGCAGACGTAATATTTTAACTTTACAGTTAGTATCCACTGGAAGCATGTTTGTACAATTTCTAAAGAAACACAGAATATCTTATACGTGTATTCCAGTGGGAGGGAGTGGGATGGGGGAAGGTAGTGGTGGTGGGGCTGAGGGTGGGGGGTGTGGTGCGAAGGAACAAACCCTGTAGCAAAAATGAAGACCATGAGCAGCAAAAGTCTGGATCACGTAAAAGTATTTCGCTTCAGAGCACTGGATAACATCTACAATACAATAATAACATCAACAACGACTAACAAAAAAAAAAAAAAAATAATTAAAGTATTCAAGTATATTGACAAAACAGTATGACGACCCACATAGAAGAAAGGGAGCAAGTAAGCCGAATCTTCAGGCGATTTAGTCTACAGTATGAAAAGAGAAACTGAAACATAAATCATCGCATTTCTCTCCCATTTGTTTTTCTCGGCACAGACTGAGTTCCCCGGAATGTGGGTGCAGACGGATCTATTGGTTTGTTGAACTGGAAATGCACCATGAAAAGAAAAAGTTACATAAAAAAAAACAATGGCGATTTCACATCCGAAGAGAAAAACACACACACACACACACAAAGAAACACAAAATTCCATAAAATGAAATTTTATATAAGATAAACACAACAAACAGACCATCAATACGCTTGGAAAAGAATTTCAAAGTCAGAAAACACATGTATCAAATTTTCGTCAGAGATTTTAAAAAAAAGAAAAAGAAGAAAGGTCAGAGGTCGACAGCATCAAGGAACTCACTGGCAAAATGTCTGGTGAAGATCGGGTATATAGCGACAGGTTCCTCCATTGAAGCAGTACGTCTGCTTCTGGCAGGCGATATGGATCAGCTCAGGGGCGGTCACTGTCAACATAAAGTCCATTATTGACCAAGTGCATGAAATCTTCACTTGGAACAGGGTCACACATTTTTCATAGGGAAATAAAACGAACAAACAACCTGGTAGACAAGTAATAAGAAAAAGACAGAGAGAGAGAGGGAGATACAGATAAGAATACATTGTTATCTCAACAAGGGAGAGAGAGGGAGAGAGACAGAGAGAGAGGGACACAGAAAGAGAGACAGAGATGAGGAGAAAGTGTTTGTGTTCTTTATACACGTTTAAACTTTCATTTTTTGTTCTGTACAAGTAAACAAAGTTTCGGGAATTTCTAAGATATATATATATGAGAGAGAGAGAGAGAGAGAGAGAGAGAGAGAGAGAGAGAAAATAGCAAGCGAGTGAGACAGAGAGAGAGAGAGAGAGAGAGAGAGAGGGGGGGCTTGTTTGTTTTTTTTTTGTTGTTTTTTTATAGTATACCTTTCATTTTTGTTCTGAACAAGTACACAATTTTTCAGGAATCTGTCTTAATTAAAAAGGTGTATCAAAAACTATAATCAAAATTGTTATCTTTTTGTCCGTCATCCCGCATCACAAAATAATCAAAAGTTCAATTAAATCATATTGGTGCCCTTGCAAGTCATTGCGTTCTACCATTACGTTCAGAAATAGCAATGGTATAAAATACATAATCATACTGGTTGGCCATTGATGCAATGCACGAAAGATGTATTCTATAGAGCAACTGTTTAAGAAACGACGCGACTTTATTGACAAGCTGATAATGATGTCTATTTTTTTAATATTTTTTATACGTAATTTAAATACTGAACTTAGTGAACCGTAAGAGAGAGAGAGAGAGAGAGAGAGAGAGAGAGAGAGAGAGAGAGAGAGAGAGTCATTTCAGTATGGGGCAGACCAAACCACATGTACAGTCATTAACAGACCTATGAGCATGTCTCCAGTACAAGATACGCTGAATTTATGACGGTGAGATTGCAAGGTCAAGAACGATGTCAATATTTCAAGTTTATCGCGCTCACATCAAACCTGTCCGAAATGGCTTCAAATTGTGACTTATTACCGGAAAACGTCTGAAACGTTGCTGTTCCGGGGAAGGAGCGGTGGGTGTGGAGACATTCGTTTCTTTCAGTCTGACTGGATTATGTTTGCATATCACCAACGACAGACACTGCGTCTATTAATGTTAGGTCGGCTTGCGTTGTACACGCGGCATTTTTTTTATTTTTTATTTTTATTTTTTGCGTTCCCATTAGTTTGCACGCGGAGTCATACGCAGATAGCCGAGACCAACTCCGCAATGTAGAAAATGAGAAGAAAGATTTCATGTTTCCTTCAACAAAAAAAAGGCAGGTTGGTATATCATGTCTACTCGACCAGCAGATCAGAAGCCACGCCCTTTGGGGACGGAGAGAAGGCTACCAACAGCGGAAGTCTGTATTCATGCAATGAGAAGAAAGCAACCACAAGAGATGGCTGACTGGAGTCATATGAAGGCAGTATCTACAAGCCAGCAGCTCCCGTCATTATCTTTGAAACCCGACGCATTGCTCGCCGGCTGTCTTGAAGAGCATGAAGACCTTAGACAGAATCTGGCGGCAGACACCAGCCTCGTTTCCGTGTGACCAATCATCAACCGGAACTCGCCCTGACCTTGTCCAATAGGAAGTAGCCGGAAGTTGTCCTCAGTTGGGGAAGTGAGAACTTAAGTGAAGTCTTGCCGAGTGCCGAGCACTTCAGATGAATGTGTGGCGGCAAGTGACAGCCCAGATTGCTGGCTCAGTCGCCACCTTGGCGCCAGTGAGGCACTGCTGCCCACACGGCGAAGGAAAGCTTCCCTCAACATCACACAGCAGCATCACTTAAAATGTATATTGTCACCTTGGGGCTTTTGCTGAGAGATTTTCCTATAGTAAAGCGTTTTTGCAAACTTTCGGCGCGATTTGTTTTTCCTCTCTCTCTCTGATTTTGATTGTTTGGCATAAAATAAATGTAACACCCTGCTAGAAGACGTACAAAGGTCACAACTGGATTCATGCTTTCATCGGCTGGTAGACGTGCACACCAAAACCTGAGAGTATACTGTGAATGTCAAAACTGCGGGGAGAGAGAGAGAGAGAGAGAGAGAGAGAGAGAGAGAGAGAGAGAGAGAGATGGTGTATCTATAAATGGCCTAGACTCCCCATAAAGTTATCCAGGGTAAATAGACAACATAAACAACATACCCGGTTTGAAAGAAATTGAAATAACATACCACACACACCAACACGTCCAATTACATCAACGCTACAGAAAAGCACAGTATCTTCACATTTTATTTGTTCCTCCTTTTGCGCTGTCACGAATGATAACAGAAAGCTCTGTGCTCACAGTAATGGTCTCCATGGGTTACCTTACCCGATACTGAATGCACCATAAGATTCGGTATTTCGTCAAACTAACAATTTCATCATAAACATTGCCTAAGAATCCTGTGACGTCTCACAACTACACTGCAGAATAATACTTAATAATTCATGTTTCAGTCGGTTATTAACTCCATGCAGATCAAAAGCACGCAACGACAGAGGAAAATCAAACGATATCAACATGCCCATTATGTTCATCAGTTAGTTGTGTTTCCAAACACACACACACACACACACACACACACACACACAACAGAATCGACTACACACAAGTCTACACATTACATTTGATTTGAAGGGACCGTCGAATGACAGAAAAGAGACTTTTCACAGATGAACAGATTGAACACTGTCAACATACCGACAAGGCAGTTCGATTATCATTGGGCCAAATAACAAATGTACGAAGCAGTAATGTATCTATAAAAAAAGAAAAAAAAAAAAAGAATTCACCAATGTCCCATATATATCCCTTTTTCTGCAGCAAACATCGCTGCACAACCCCCCCCTAATTCCACCAATGTTCTTTGGAAATGTCCATTATCATTGTCATTATTGCTATTATTGTTGTTGCTATTGCTCCGCTGTCGCAGATATTTTACGCTACTGGTACAAGAGATCATTTTGACGCACTCGTTACCATAGTCTAAGATAACTATATCACTGGATGACACAACACACACACACACACACACACACACACACACACACACACAAAGGGCAAAGGCATGCCAATAATCATGACACAAAAACATGCAAAAAAACAACAACAAAAAAACAACAACTGGCACTCGAGAGATAAAACGGAACTGAACGGAAAAAATAAACTGCATGCCAAGATTGCGCAGAAAGCATCAGATCACGTTAACAAGGCCGTTATTAGATTCTTTAACACCACTTTCGATTTCATTTATCTCGTTGTAGTGCACAGGTGCATTTTCCGATGGAACATGGTGATTCCGAATTGAGTCAAAACCTACTCATTGCAACTTATACACAAACCATGCTGTCTGGAGACATAGCTTAGTGGACCTCTATCTCTCTCCACCCCTCCAACAAAACAACGCCACCCCCCCCCCCCACCCCACCCCACCCCCCTATCCCGCCACAAAATCAGTCTCTCCAGATCCTCAAAAAATAAAAGCACAACCTCCACCTAAAAACAACAACAACAACAAAACAAACATACAACCCCCCAAAAAACAAACAAACAACAACAACAAAACAACCCATACCCCACCCCAAACAAACACATAAAACAATAACAAAAACAAACTATATAATGCATAATTACATTGTGCCAAACTAACTCTAATTGTCAATTCTGTGCATTTTCAGAAAAAAAGATTTCTGAAAGTAAAATAAAACACAAAAAAACGAACTGGGTTAATCAATTAGCGTTAAATGCAAGCAACGACTGATTGCAAATTTGTGTGTTGGATTTTTTGTTCGTTTGTTTTTTTATTTTTTTGAAAAGCTAGCAAAATGCAAATCTATCCTCAAATGAAAGCAAGGGGGTTGTTGGGGGTTGGGGGGGTGGAGGGGGGAGGAGGGAGGAGAAAGTCACAAGCTGCAATGTTTACAATGCAGGCAGGCAGGGTGGGAGGGAGGTGTGGGGGGGGAGGAGGGGGGGGGGATAAAAGAGCTCTAACCAGACACAAAGGCCCTGGCTTTCGCATCCTCATTCATGATTTCGTAGAAGTTATAGGATTGCCGAGAGCGCTCTGAACCCCGCACTGCAAAGCAGAAAAAGGCACAGTGTCAACAGACAACAGAGAGACAACAGGGGGATGGGGGGGGAGGGCAGCCAGTGGTGGTGGTGGTCCTGAAAGGGAAGGTTCAGAACGACAACAGGGGGATGGGGGGGGGGGGAGGGCAGCCAGTGGTGGTGGTGGTGGTCCTGAAAGGGAAGGTTCAGAACGACAACAGGGGGATGGGGGGGGGGGGGGGGAGGGCAGCCAGTGGTGGTGGTGGTCCTGAAAGGGAAGGTTTCAGAACGACAACAAAAAAAGTCAGGCTGCGGTCTCCGGACACTGAGAGGACTTATGTCTGGATCGTTGTTCGCGCGTTAGTGGGGGGAGGAGTGTGTGTGTGTGTGGGGGGGTCTTGGGGAGGGGGGTGGGGGGGGCCCCATCCCACCTCACCGGACACGCGAATCAAGGGGAAAAAATCGTTGGCAGTTTATCATCGTTTTTTTACTTCTTTAAAAAAAAAATTTTTTGTTTTAACTTTTATCTTTTTTGTCTGTTGATAAGTCATTTATATAAGGTTTATTCATTAAAGTGATTATGGACGAATCTTGTGTGAATATAATTTTGAATGTGTGTGTATGTGTGTGTGCGCGTGCGCGTGCGCTTGTGTGGTGTGTGTGTGTGTGTGTGTGTGTGTGTGTGTGTGTGTGTGTGTGTTTGCTTGTGAGTGAGAATGTATGTGCAAGGCAGGTATGGCGACGTGGACACATGAAGACGTGCAATAGCCGAGTGGTTAAAGCGTTGGGCTTTGAATCTGAGGGTCCCGGTTTCGAATCTCGGTAACGGCGCCTGGTGGGTAAAGGGTGGAGATTTTTTTCCGATCTCCCAGGTCAACATATATGCAGACCTGCTAGCGCCTGAGCCCCGTTCGTGTGTATACACAAGCAGAAGATCAAATACGCACGTTAAAGATCCGGCAATTCATGTCAGCGTTCGGTGGGTTATGGAAACAAGAACATACCCAGAATGCACACCCCTAAAAACGGAGTATGGCTGCCTACATGGCGAGGTACAAACGGTCATACACGTAAAAGCCCACTCGTGTACATACGAGTGAACGTGGGAGTTGCAGCCCACGAACGAAGAAGAAAAAGGAGAAGAAGAAGAACGTGAAGGGCGGGGGTGTGGGGTGGCGGGTGGAGCTGACCCGACTTCAAAGACAAGACGGGGAAACCACTTTGTGTGGGACGTTCCTCGGCTGAGTATATGCTTGGATCACTCCTTTGCCCTTCGTTCTTTCGCCCTCAATATCCTTTCAGAACCCTAAACAGTGTCCACTGACAATTCATTTGAAATCATATAGAACGAAAGGAAGGATTGGAACTGCATTCCGACTTCTTTTTTTCTCTCCTTCTTTCTTTTCTTCAAAAAGCGAAAGTAAAATAAGTTCATCTGCATCTACTTCATCCCATATATTAATAAACGTAACAGTCTAAGGTTTGTCGGGAGACCGCAGCTTACGAACATTTTCGAAACACGTACAGAAAAGATGAAACAAATGCAAGGAGAGGATTTTCTAAGAGGATGGGACTATCTTCAAAGAAACAGAAAGGAAAACAAATCCAACTTTTAATATTTTGTAAAACTATTGCTGCTGGTACGATTAAACTGAACAGTCAAATGGAACAACGACGACCCCCCCCCCTCCCTGAAATTAAAAAAAAGAAAGACAAATAACATATACATAAGTAAGCATATACAAACGCGTATATGTGTATACAGATGCACACAAACGGTGTATAAAGTGTACAAAAAAAGCCAGGAGCTGGATGGATACTGACTGATTAAACTCAATGTCACCGAAATATTACATTGACTTGGCGTCGTGCCATTGACTAGAATCTCTCCTCACCCTCGAAACCCCATTTCTTCCCTTGCCGTTTGCTCACCACACCTGCCACACACACACGCACACACACACACACGCTCACACTCCCCTCCCCCCACACCCCCCATAACCACACACACACACATACACCACTCCGATAACTTTGCTGCTGCCTTTTTAACATATGTCCTGTATGTTACATCATTCCATTCATTTTTCTAGGGGCGGGGAGGGAGGGGGGTCTGTTGGTGGTTCGTGAGTGGAATAATACATTTACTTTCAACGTTTCCGAAAAACTCAAGTCTATCTTGGATGGAAAGAAAAGAAGGAAAAAGAAGCAGAAGAAGAAGAAGAAGAAGAAACCGACTGGAGACGTAGCTCAGCAGCCGTTAGAGAGAGAGAGAGAGAGAGAGAGAGAGAGAGAGAGAGAGAGAGGGAGAGAGAGAGAGAGAGAGAGAGAGAGAGAGAGGGAGACAGGTGAAGGTGAGAGGAGAGGGGGGGGGGGGGGGGGGGGGAGCATCGTTCTGTAAACCCAGGAGACCCAGTTTATCACCAGGCGGCACGGGTTGATGGGCTGGCTCCACCGGCTTCTCCAGGCTCACCTCAGGGCCCTGAATTAGCTTTGCATCTGCCGCCACCATCACCACCTTAACCGCACCCACCCCCAAACCATGGCTACCCCAGCACACTCACCCCTCCCAACCACCCCCACCTCCCACCCTACCACACTCACCCCTCCTAAACACCCCAACCACCACCCCACCACACTCACCCCTCCCAACCACCCCACCCCACCACCCCTCCCCCACCACACTTACCCCTCCCAACCACCACCCCACCACACTCACCCCTCGCAACCACCCCAACCACCACCCCACCACACTCACCTCTACCAACCCCAACCTTTACACATTCACCCCTCTCAACCACCACCACCACCACCCACACCACACTCACCCCTCCTACCCCCCCCCCCCTCAAACTCCCCTACCCCCCACCCCCCGCCCCCTCCAGACTCCATCACTTGCTTGACTCCAGACTTCATCAACAGCAGACATTGGGGCAGGACGGAAGGAAGAGGAGGAGAAGGAGGAGGAGGTGGTGGTAGTAGGGTAGATATTTTGGGGTGAGGTTGTGTCTGGTCATCGCTTGAACATTTCTACTTATTCAGTTACCTATCTATTTTATTTCTCTCCTCTTTTTTTTATTTTTATTTTTTTTTTGGCGTCATTTTTTTTTTTTTTTTTTTTTTGTATATTGTGGCGAGGACCTAGTGAGATGAAGGGAGGTTCCATCATCAGTGGGAGATATACAGACACGTACCTAAATCTGTCTGCTGGCTTCAAGGACGCACGTACATGCCAGCCAGTCTGGGCTGTGGATGCCAACCTTCCGCTCATATCTGCCCCTCTAATCTGCTACTCTCCCTTTACTTCCACTCTTGATGGTTACCTCCCATCACTGTAGTGTTCCATACATCACATACATCGCGTCAACCTGCTGCCGGCGGAAGGGGGAATCGAGAATTATTAATTTTGTTCGTTTATTTGTTTCTTTATTTAGGCGTTTTTGTTTTTTTTAGACATGTCTATTTATAATTACTGACTTATTCATGTTGTTTTCCATAATGAGGAGGACTTCACTTCCTGTCCCACTTTCCTCCCTCTATCTGCCCTTCTCGGAAGATCTGCAAAAGTTGCGTGTTACGCGCTAGCAATTAACTAAAGAGAATACGTGTGCAACGCAGCGCATGTTTCAGATTGTACACGAACTTGTGTAGGCATGACTCAAAAATAAAGAAGACAAATTCCAAGCTACAAACGTGGAACCGAACAAAATCAAGTTCACTTGAACTCTTGTCATCCCAGTGTCATGGACACATTATTACTGTTTCCGGTCATCACCCGGATTTCAACCAGTCCATTACTGCGATCTCATTACAGATCGCCACTCATACAAGGCACAATACGAACTTACTTTTTGCGCGATTTCAATAACACACGCCACATTTTGGCGCTCTCATTCTAAGCTCTGTGTTCTGCATATGTCTGGTATATCCTTGTAAGGCACAATACGAACTTACGTTTTGCGCGATTTCAATAACGTACGCCACATTCTGGCGGTCTCATTCTAAGCTCTGAGTTCTGCACTAGTCTGGTAATCCTTGTAAGGTACAATACGAACTTACTTTTTGCGCGATTTCAATAACGCACGCCACATTTTGGCGCTCTCATTCTAATCAAAGCTCTGTGTTCTGTACTAACCTGATCAATCCGAGTCTGTTCGATTGTGGAAGGCAGTTTTGGAAAAAAAAAAAAAAAAAAGAAAGAAAGAAGGAAATACCGCCTAATTTGACGATTTGAACGATTCTTTGTTATTTTGGAGCTGCATAATTCTTCTTCCTATTTCAAATTTATATAAGTATGGAGAAATCAATCAAACTGACGGCTCGAATAGCACTGATTTCAGTAGTTATGTAGTTGGAAACAGAGATTGGGTTCCACTTACTGGAAAGAGGAAGAGTGAGTGAATCAATCGTGGTTTTGCACTGAATTATGAAACGGGCCGCATATATATATATATATATATATATATATATATGTGTGTGTGTGTGTGTGTGTGTGTGTGTGTGTGTGTGAGAGAGAGAGAGAGAGAGAGAGAGAGAGAGAAATCAAACGTGTGGTCTTTGGAATAACTGCGTACGTGCGACGCAAATCTGGAGGGAATATAGAAGCGCCCCTGTGCACGTATTTTGCGAGTGTGTGTGTGTGTGTGTGTGTGTGTGTGTGTGTGTGTGTTTAATGAAAGAAAACAAAATCAAAACGGGGAAACCGCGCTGATGTAGAGACATTCAATTTTCTCCAGAGTTGTTTTATTTTCCCTTGATTTTACTTATAATTTTTGACTGGATGCCAAGCCGCATGTGTTTTGACATGCACAGTCACGAGGGAACCGAGGCAGCAGCTTGAGGATGGAAGGTGGAGCTGGGGAGAAAAGAGAGAGCGAGTGAGAGAGAAAAAGAGAGACTGGAGGGGTAGATCAGGGGAGAGGAGAGGGAGAAGGGAGAGAGAGGTGAGAAGGAGAAGGATGAGAGAGAGAGAGAGAGAGAGAGACAGTTGAGAAGTGAGAGGGAGAGAGAAGGGAAAGAGAAGGATGAGAGAGAGAGAGAGAAAGGTGAGAGGGAGATGGAAAGAGAAGGGAAAGAGAAGGAAGAGAGAGAGAGGTGAGAAGTGAGAGGGAGAGAGAAGGGAAAGAGAAGGATGAGAGAGAGAGAGAGAAAGGTGAGAGGGAGATGGAAAGAGAAGGGAAAGAGAAGGAAGAGAGAGAGAGGTGAGAAGTGAGAGGGAGAGGGAGAGCGAAGGGAAAGAGAAGGAAAAGAGAAGGATGAGAGAGAGAGAGGGACAGAGAGAGAGAGAGAGGGACAGAGAGAGGTGAGAAGTGAGAGGGAGAGGGAAAGAGAAGGGAAAGAGAAGGAAGAGAGAGAGAGGTGAGAAGTGAGAGGGAGATGGAAAGCGAAGGGAAAGAGAAGGAAAAGAGAAGGATGAGAGAGAGAGAGGGACAGAGAGAGAGAGAGAGGGACAGAGAGAGGTGAGAAGTGAGAGGGAGAGGGAAAGAGAAGGGAAAGAGAAGGAAGAGAGAGAGAGAGAGAGAAACAGAGAGAGAGAGGAAAAGACAGACAGGGGAGGGAGAGGAGAGATAACCGCACCAGGTAAAATGGAAGTGGGGGGGAAGGGGGAGGGGGAGCAAAGTGGTTTCCCCGTCTTGTCTTTGAAGTCGGGTTACTCGGAAAGGGGTAGTGGTGGTGGGGGGGGGGGAGGGGGAGGGTATACCTGGAGACGTTCAGTTTATCAACGAGGCGCTACATCTCCACAGGTAGCCAGCCTGCCTCCTGGCTACACTCACCCGCATCCCCCCCCCCCCACCCTCTTTCCTCAACAACCTTCCTTCTCACCTTTTTGCCGCCCTGCCATCCACCACACCCTCCTCTTCCCCCCTCCACCCCCCCCCCCCCCGCTCCCAGCTCCTCCCTCCCCCACCACCCCGCAACTCCTCCTGCTCCATCTTTCACCTTCAGCTGCACCGTGTTCGACTGCGATGTACAGACTGCGGGTGGCTTTACTAGTCTTGTTGCATCAGTGCAGCGTTACAGTCAAAACATCCGGGGCCCCCGCCATCGGAACTTAACGCATGCGCACACTTCTTGTTCCGCCGTCTTCTATCATAAGCCCGCTTTTTTGGGTGGGGGGGGTGGGGGGGGGGAGGGGGTGTTGTGTGTGTGTGTGTGCAAAATAACTAATGGTGGAAAGAGTCACTTGTTTGTTGTTGCCGAACTGCTGTAATCCTTCGTTGTTATATTTTGGCTTTTTTTTTCTTTCTTTTTTGTTGTTGTTGCATTGGACGAAGAAAATGTCTGAGCACTCTGTGTTAAGTACCGGCTGTTGCTTAACTTGCGAGGAGCTAGAGCAACTAGACTGGTTTCCGGGCCGGGAATCATTGGGAGGGAAGAAAGTGCTAAGCGATTAGTCTTTACAAAACATTCGCATAAGTGGTTGTTATTTATTTATTTTTTTAACTTTTTTTAATTATCATATTATTTTTGTAGGAAAAGGCTTCAGATTTCTAAACAACGTTTAGTTTTTGTTAGGATACAGTGTCCCAAAAGTGAACAAATTGTTTTCCCCGCTCGCGCACTGCAACTGTATCCTATGTTATATGCTTGTGCTGGGTGGGAATCAGTAGAAGATCATTTAAGCAGAGTGTTGTTATCGCTCAGTAAACCGTTGGGTGGTCTATCTTCACGGTAGAATATCATAATCTTAGCTTTATGCTATTGTTGCGTTAACTTTAATTGGTCGGAGGGGGCTGGAGGTGGAGGGGGGAGGGGTTGGGGCGCTTGGGGGGGGGGGGTAGGCGGGATTTGGAATGACTTATTCAAAATGTCACCTCCCCCCCCCCTCCCGACTCCTTTTAAATACTTCTTTGACTATCCCTTGCCTGTCTTGTGATGTCAAAGTAATAACTTTTTTTTAAAGAAGAAAAGAAAAAAAAAAATCACACAAAAAACAAAAACAAAACAAAAACAAATAAAACAACAAAAAGAAACATTCTACATTCTTTTGTGGCTTTCCAAAAACGAAAGGCTTAAATTATGTACCTACATAACCAGTCGATCATTTACAAATATTCTGATCTCAACAGCAGCTGCATCCTCCTCTCTTCTTGGTCTCGTCTTTTTGTTTCACACACACACACACACACGCACACACACACACACACACACACACACCAACACAGCTACCCCCCACACCCACACCCCTTCCCCACCGCCGGTCCGTTTCATCATACCCTCCCTATCCCCCTACCACCACCACCACCACACACACGCACATGTAAACAAGACAGGTACCTTTGACAGTGATGTTTTTGCTGGCCTCGCCAAGAGCGTTGGCTGCCCTGCAGGTGAACACCCCGGCTGTGTCTCTGTCGGTCTTGGAGATCTTTAACCTGGAGCCTCGCCTGCAACACACACACACAGACACACACACACACACACACACACACATAAACACACGCACGTCACATACAAACACACACACACACACACACAGAGTAATTTCTTTTCCCTCCTTTGATTTTTTTTCCAACCCTCGTCTAATATCACTTATAGTGAAAAGATGTTAAACTGAAGAACGAACACACACACACACACACACACACACACACACACACACACACACACACACGAACACATGGGCAACAAACACTTAGTAGAAAGCAGTGTCTCAAGGCAAGCACGTTGCATACATACATATACACACACACGCCTACATACATACACAATCATGGGCAACAGACAAGGCATTGCCGGCGGGCACAGGACTGGAGGCAGAGTCTCCTATACCGTTCTGCGCTTAGATAAATATTTAGTTTCCGAAGCAGTGTTTTTGGTGTGTGTGTGTGTGTGTGTGTGTGTGTGTGTGTAGACACTCCATGCTTTTGTTTCTCTAACTCGTTTGCTCACGCACGCACATGCTAGCACACACGTACACAAACGCATGCCCCCCCCCAACCCCCCAACACACACACACAAGTGTTGGTCCAACGATCGCACCTGTGACAGCAGTGACTCACAAACAAACACCAGTCCTCATCCATTCAATACTCTGGCAGGGAGAAATCGCGTGATGAGAAATGTAACGTCAGAAAACTTCTTTCAAGAGGGAAGAAGAAAATGTACAGAATAGAAAAGGAAACTTCGGGAAATCTTGTGAGACGGCCGGGAAGAGAGAGAGAGAGAGAGAGAGAGAGAGAGAGAGAGAGAGAGAGAGAGAGCAAAACAAAAAAGGGAAAAGAAAAAAGAAAGAAAAAAACGAAAGAAAGAAAGAAAGAAGGAGGGGGGAAAAAAAAAGAAAGACGAAAGAGAGAGTGGGGGAATGAGAGAGGGAGAGAGAAAGAGAGATAGAGAGACAGAGGGGGGGGAGAAAGAGGGGGAAGTGAAGAGAGAGAGAGGGAGAGAGAAAGAGAGATAGAGAGAGAAAGAGAGAGAGAACTGGTTCTATTATTTTTCGAGCACTGATATTATTAACGTCTTCACGTTGAAGCCCAGTCATCTAACTAACCACAGTGTCCTTACTATCTTTTTCCTCCCCCTCATTTTTTTTTTTTTGGTATGTCTGCTGCCCCATGGTCTGCGATGCCGTTCAGTCAGGGTATTAATCACCCCCCAACACCATTCACCCTCCACCACCACCACCCCCACATACACAGCCATACGTAGATCTCTCAGTCTCAGTCTCAGGACCGGCAATCAACAGGGAGTTACTGATCGATGTATTCAGTAGTCGCATCAAGACCACAGCTGAGGAGTCCTTACTTTACTACACATCACACACACACACACACACACACACAGAGACAGAGAGACAGAGAGAGAGGAAAAAGTGTGTTTTTTTTGTTTTGTTTTTTTAACTGAACCAAACGAAACGAAATTTTATTTTACCAGGGTAATGAGATCTGCAAAAGATATACTTTTTCCCCACCCAGAGAGAGAGAGAGAGAGAGAGAGAGAGAGAGAGAGAGAGAGACAGACAGACAGACAGAGAGTGAGAGAGAGAGAAGCAAGAGACAGACAGACAAAAAAGAAAAAAAGCATAAAAAAAGCACAGACACAACGACAGACAGACACAGAAACTACAGACACATAAAGACGACTAAACCCGTAAGAGTACCGTTACCCACCCCCCCACCCCATCCCCAACTCTCTCCACCCCTAATTCCACCCCGGACCCCTCCGCCCCCCCCCTCCCACCCCCATGTAGCCCCTCAATCCCCGCCCTACTACCCTACCCTTCCCTCCCCCCAAACCGTAAGAGTACCGTTACCCCCCCCCCAACCCCCCTCCCCACCCCGCACCGACCCCACAGCCCCTGTCGTCCCCCCACCCCACCCCATCCCCAACTCTCTCCACCCCTAATTCCACCCCGGACCCCTCCGCCCCCCCCCCCCCCCCACCCCATGTAGCCCCTCAATCCCCGCCCTACTACCCTCCCCTTCCCTCCCCCCCCCCCCCCCCCCCGCCAACCTGACACCCCCCCTCCTCCAACCATCAGTCCATCAGTGAGTTCTCCCCCCACCTCCCCCTCCACCCCCCGGCCCTCTTCTTCCTCCCTCTACCCCCCCCCCCCCCCTCCTCATTCTCTCCCCCCTCCCCTCCCCCTCCCAGTTGCAGTGATGTCTGTATTGGCGGCGGTCCAGATGATGAGCTCTCTCCACCGACCCGACTCCCTGTGTGGGGGACTCACTCACTCACTCACTCACAGTCTGTACTCAGTGTGGCGGTGAGCAGAGAAACAGGGACGCCAGCCTGCTCACTGGAGGGATAGGATGCTCTCCTCGCTCTCTTCACACAAATAAGCTACAAGCTGCCTCCTTCCTTCCTTCCTTCCTTCCTTCCCTCCCTCTCCCCTGCCTCATTTCTTCCTTCCCCCCTCTGCCCCACTCCCCCTCTCCCATACTTTCCCAATACCCAACTCTTCTGGCGATTTTTTTTTCTTTCAGATCTCCCAGGTCAACATATGTGCAGGCCTACTTGTGCCTGAATACCCTTCGTGTGTATACGGCAAGCAGAAGATCAAATACGCACGTAAAAGATCCTGTAACCCATGTCAGTGTTCGGTGGGTTATGGAAACAAGAACTTACCTAGCATGCACACCCCCGAAAGCGGAGTCTGGCTGCCTATATGGCGGGGTAAAAACGGTCATGCACGTAAAAGCCCTCTCGTGTACATACGAGTGCACGTTGGAGTTGCAGCCTATGAACGACGACGACGACGACAAAGAAAAAGAAGAAGAAGAAGAAACAAAAGACGGACTTGACAGAGCATCATTCTCTTCTCCTCTGTATCTGCAGCACTGGTGGCTGATGTTTTCTACCCGTGTAGCGCACCTGAGTGACAGCACTGCCAGTGGTTTGTGCACAGGTGGGCGTGCGAGAGAGAGAGACAGAGACAGAGACACAGAGAGAGAGAGAGAATGAAAGAGGGGGGGGGGGGGAAGAGATGGATAGAAAGAGAGAGGAGAGAAAGATATATAGAAAGAGTGGAAAAGAGAGAGAAAGCGGAGAGAGAAAGAGAGAGGGAGAGGGAAAGAGAGAGAGAGAGAGGATAGAAAGAGAGAGTACGTCAGAGACAGACAGACAGGCAAACAGACAGACAGATAGACCGACATGGGGAGGATGGTCGACGTCAATTTCAACCCATATCGAGTTTCCCAAAGTTCACCTTTTAATCTAAGTCACACA
>NC_134876.1:8843130-8848130 GCF_041734735.1 Babylonia areolata | reverse complement strand
CCATCGTCAGAATTGTGGTATTCTTTGTCAACATTCACCTCTTCAGTATAAGAGCCTTCCGCTTGCAATATTTTGATGATGGTAGTTGGGGTGAAACGCTGTTAACGTCGTCTCTTTCGCCGTTCGTATGGTGAGAGTTAAGCTATCCTGCATCGCCTTTCCTTTCAAGAAACGAACTGTCATTTTGTGCTGTGAACAGGGTATGCAGAATGAAAGAATCAACAAATTGATGGTCCGAAGTATGAACCGAAGTACCAGTTATTAAATCAGTTTTCTGACACATGCAAGAGCACGGTGTAAGCTCAGGGCTTGTTGGTAGCTCCTGTTTTCCTTTCTCTGCATTGAACGCTGCATTTTGTCTTGTTCCTTGATAATAAAATGTTTGAAAAACCAGATCCGTTTCTGACGCCTCTACTCTCATCCCCTATTAGCCCTCAAACCTGTTCAAACCAGTTTCTCCGGTGAATAACTGACGTAATCCTAATAAGAAAACTGCTATGAAAAAAAAAGGAAAAGAAAAGAAAAACATGTCCCAAATTTCCGGGTTTTTTTTTAAATTCTATTTTATTTCATTTTTCAGATTTTGAAAGAGAGAGAGAGAGAGAGAGAGAGAGAGAGAGAGAGAGAGAGAGCATGCGTACCCAGGAGGCCGGGTATGTGAACTGGAAGAAAATCTCAAGCACCTAATCAACCCTGTAGATCGCAGCCTTTGCCACGGTGTTCAAGCTAAAGTTAGCCGGAGATAAAGTTTGTGTATTTCACCTGGCTGGCTGATACCCAAGCGTCGAGAACTTCAAGCTGAAGATAAGAATTTCCGTGTCACGGCATTCCCCCCTATGCTTTCCGATGCGCTAATTGCATTTTCAGTTTTAAAATCGATCTTTCCATTAAAAATAAGATGTAAAAAAAAAAATTTAAAAAAAAAAACCAGCTAAAAAAAACCCAACCTGACTTATCTGTACTTTTTACGCAGCTTATTTTTCTTTTTTTGCAATTATTTCATAAGCATTTACGCAGCTTAGTTTTACAGTTCTTTCACAAGCACTCTCCTTCTAAAGCCAGCCTAGAACAGCGTTACAAGAAATGTATCTGCTGCCTCTTGGAAAATGATGGAGCGTTGAAAAAAAGTACACGACTACCTCTTGGGAAAAGAGGGGAAAGAAGAAAGGATGATAACAAACAGGAATAGAAAGATCACTGACAAACACAACAACAACAACAACAACAACAAAATATTCCACGTCAGGGGTGAGCGTCAGGAAAAGAGAGACTGCTGACAAACACACAACGACAACAGACATTCCATGTCAACGTGAACGAACGCTTCAATTGGTAAATCATCCTGGCATCAACCAGGCCCGGGAAATACAGCACTTGCAGTAGCCGATTGGGACCTTAAAACACACACACACACACACACACACACACACACACACACACACACACACACACACACCAACATCGGTATTTGTTCACTTTTCATTGGGATCGAATTACCAAGCTTCCGATCGTCAACAGTTTCATCAGCTGGGATCAACATGCAGATCTCAAGAACAAATGGGATATTCAACATCAAACGAAAACTGCCCTAGGGGTGAAAAAACTGGAGGGGGGGGGGGGGGAGGGTAGGGCGACATGGGACCATGTACCAAAAAACACGAGATCAAATAAACAGATCCTTTATTGTTGAGTTACGTCTCTCTGTCATGCTTCGGTGCATCTGATATGTAAATATCTCTCTGTCTCCCTCCCTCCCTTGACGTATTTCAAAGTGAATCCTCCTATCCTATGCAGAGAAAGCGATGCATAACTGTGGTTTTTTTTCTTTTTCAAGCACCTTTCTCGTGAGCAGGGCAAGGTGTGTTGTGTGTTGCAGTCGGGGATAGAGCCTTTTTTTTTCTCTGTCCCTTTCCTCCCCGCCTTTCTTTCAATCCAGCACAACCACCCCCGTCCCCTGCCTCTACCTCCCCTACCCCTGATCTCCATAAATCTCTGTGTGTGTGTGTGTGTGTGTGGGGGGGGGGGGGATGGGGGGGGGGGGCGATCTGTGCACCGGTATCTATGTGTGAGGTCCACGCGAAAAGGGAGCTGCCAATGCTTTGTACCAGAAAGGGAATTATCTAACATGGGGGTCAGTTCACATGTTACCCATTTCCGCTTGCAATATCTTATCGTTTTAATAACAACATGATTACACACTGCACCTGTGGTGTCTTCGCTATGTGAATGGAAACAATATTTTTTTTTTCCACAGTGCATATTACAATAAAACACATGTTTTAGTATTCAAAGTGATCAACCAATGTAGAGAAAGGCTGAAACAGACTTGTTGGATGTAGCTGCTACGGAGGAGGGCAAAGATAGTATAGTGGGCGGATCCCATTTGGCTTTTAAAAGTCAGCCATAGAAACTAATGACAGCACAAAACTATAAATAGACCACAGAGGGTGAAGGGGAGAGAATAAAACCGACGAAGAGAAAAAAAAAAGAGCGTACTACACAGGAAACGGGAATTTTTATCAAAGGTGGACTTGGTAAGAACAAAGAGAACAAAACCCAACAAAAAACAAAACACACACACACACACACACACAACACGGATGCAGTGGTGAAAAGATCAAGTAGCAGAGTGCGTTTGTCAGACTAAGGGTAATCCCTGTGTTTACAATCAAGCGACAGCAGAACGGTTTTTTTTGTTTGTTTTTTTTTTGTTTTTATCTCCCCCTTATTGTTCTTATTGTGTATGTCCCATGGCCCTCGCTTCACCAACAGCAACATCAGCAATGTCCACAGACAGACAGACCACCATTGCTTTGCACTGCGCTAAACAGAAATGCGACAAACATTGCGGCAATTATCGATTTTCTTTCTTTCTTTCTTCTTTCTTTCTAATAGTGACTAGACGTCAATCTAACGAAACACAATCCTTTCTTCTTTCTTTTTTTTCCTTTTTTTTTTTTTAATCAATTCTTTAATTTTCAAAGCACTTGAAAGTTAAGGTTACCGGAATTAAAAAAAAAAAAAAATCTAAAATGAACTGTCGCAACCAGACCATTTTAATTTGAATCAGCTTTGCGCTTACTTTGGTAGCAAAGAGGAGGAAGAAGAGGTGGTGGAGGGTGGGGATGAGGATGATGATGAAGAAGAAGATGAGGAAGGAGGAAAAAGGAAGAGGACGAAGAGGAAGAAGAAGAAGAAGAATTGTTGGTTCCCTCTGTAAATCACAGAGACAGCTTCCTCCTTGACTCAACGTCTTTGGGGAACTCCAAGATATTCCTGATTCAGCTCAACACAGACCGTAGGAAAACCACTTCCCCCGCCCCCCCCCTCCCCCGGAGCCCCCCCTGCCCCCCCCCCCCCCCCCCCAAAAAAAACCCTGTTTAAGCGTTTTCCTGCCAAGTAACTCAAGACACACAACTTCCTGTCAAATTCTCTCTCCGCATACTTCTCTTCGGAATGACACCACTGATCCACTTCAGAATACTGACATGCCCGTGTGAACGACAAAAAAACAACCCCCCCCCCCCTCCAAAAAAACCCCACCACCAACAACAACTAAAAAACAAAAACGAAGCAGTGCATCGGTCAGTATGGAAGAACTAAAAGTACAGAATTAAAATCGTTGTTACTTAAAAAAAAAAAAAAAAAAAAAAAAAAAAACCTCTCCGGGGGGACCTTTGTTCATGGGGTCAAAGGACGGTTCGTCACAATATTTGCGTAAAAGTAAAAAAAAAAAAAGTCGATTCGCGTTCCATTTACGAGTTCCTCACATTAAGAAAATTACTGCATTTCTGATGTTGTTGAATTTACGTATTATTTAGGATGCGCGCGCGTGGTGTGTGTGTGTGTGTGTGTGTGTGTGTGTGTGTGTGTGTGTGTGTGGAGAGAGAGACACACACACAGAGACAGACAGACACACACACACACACACACACAGAGAGAGAGAGAGAGAGAGAGAGAGAGAGAGAGAGAGAGAGAGAGAGAGAGAGAGAGAGAGAAAGAGAGAGAGAGAAATCGATACACAGACACGCAGACAATTTTCATGTAAGCAATCTTGAAACCGAGTGTGAAGCAAACCGTAATTTGAAATTACCTGGCGCAGGTGAAGAAAAAATCGACTACATCTGATGAAAAGAGCATAGGAAGAGAGATGGGTGGGTTATGAGTGGAGGAGAGGTCGGGGGAGGGGGAGGGGGAGGGGGGGGGGGGGGGGGGAATTGTACAGCGAGGGCAGGAAAGTGCGATCAATGGCTAGACTTTCCTGGTGAAACACGAGGAAAAAAAACAACAACACATTTTGCGTGGCTATTTGCACGCACGCACACACACACACACACACACACACACACATACACACAGAGATAAAAACACACACACAGAGATACAAATACTACACACACACACACACACGCACGCGCTCACACACGCACACGCACACACACACAATACACAACACACTCAAAACACACACACACAAACACAACCACCACCACCACCATAGTCGTATTCCACCAGAACAGGATTTTAGTTTGTTGAACTTCCGGAGCTATTCTGAGTGCTTCAATCAACTAATTGTATGCGTTCTTCGTTATTTCGTTCATTTGTGTGTGTGTGTGTGTGTGTGTGTGTGTGTGTGTGTGTGTGTGTGTGTGTGTGTGTGTGTGTTGTTTTGTTTTTTTGTTTTGTTTCACCCACTGTACCAACCAAAAACTGTCAAGTTGAGTTTTTTCCTGTTCTTTCCCTTCCTTTTCTTCAGCTCGGACCCCCCCCCCCCCCCCAACCAACCCCATCTCTCTCTCTCTCTCCCCCCCCACTCTCTCTCTCTCCCTCTTCCCTTTTCCGTGCGCTCGAGCATGTGCACTTGCGTGTAGGTAATTAGCCATTTACGTACGATTGGCATGTTAACCGCCTGAATAAGAGGAGCTTACATTTCAACGGCAACCTTGCAGGTGCTTCCTATTAGTTCAAAAGATACACGAAACACGAAGAAAAAAGATAAC
>NC_134876.1:8833130-8840630 GCF_041734735.1 Babylonia areolata | reverse complement strand
CCGGTTGGTAGCGACGAAACAGGTATAACAGAGTGGCTCTGTTGGGGAGGGGCTTTAGAAAAAAAAAAAAACAACGTTGGGCAGGTGTGCGGGGGTGGGGGTGGGGTTGACAACGATGACAGTGGTGACGTTGTTTAATCTCGGAAGGGAGGGAGGGAGGGAGGGGGAAGCCCCCTCCACCCACCCACCCCCACCCCCGCCCCCGACCCCCCCAGGTGTGGTATGCTGGGTACGGGGTGGTGGTGGTGGTGGTGGTGGTAGGTGAGTGGGTGTGTAAGGTAGGGCGGTATGTGTGACACCAGTGAGGGAAGGGGTTGGGGGTTGGTGGGGTGGGGGGAAGGGTTGTATACTACAGTCACAGCAGAGTCCCTACACTCCCATTCACAAGGGCGTTGGTATAGTGGAAGTTTTTTTTTTTCTCCTTTTTTATTTAAAGGTTTGTTGAAGTATGTGGTCGCTTTTTGAGAAAGAAAGAGAAAGAGGGATGGTGAGAGAAAGCGAGAGAGAGAGACAGAGAGACAGAGACCGAGACGGAGAGAGAGAGAGAGACAGAGAAACACTTCACCTATGCAAACTATGCGCTATAATCACTGTTGCAGGTTACACCCCTTCAAGGCTGTTTGTTGTTCGTGTCTCTGTCACCACCAGTGACTGAAGTGAGTGTTGTGAGTTGTTCAGTGCGAGCATGTGGATTAGATGACCAAGGGTCCTTGAACAGGCGCTCTGAACTGTGCAAACCACGAGCGAGCAAGAGAGAGAGAGAGAGAGAGAGAGAGAGAGAGAGAGAGAGAGAGAGAGTATGTGTGAGAGAGACAGACAGAGAGAGAGAATAAGAGAGAGGGGGAGAGACAGGGAGAGAGAGAGACAGACAGACAGACAGAGACAAAGAAAAGCACAGAGAGATAGAGACAGACAGACAAGAGACAGAGACAGGAACAGAGAGTCAGAGACAGTTACACAGTGAGAAAGACAAAGAGAGAATAAAGAGACATACAGAAAAAGACAGAGACAGGCAAGAGGCAGAGACTGACAAAGGATGAGAGACAGACAGACAGACAGACACAGATAGAGACAGACTGACAAACAAACTGCCAGGATGAGAGAGAGAGAGAGAGAGAGAGAAAGGGAGAGAAAGAGAGACAGAGACGGACAGAGAGAGATTCCAGATTCCAGATGGTTCATTCATGTATAGGCCTTAGATCCTAATGAAGGAGTGTGTGAACATTTGTCTTATATATACATATATATTCATAAACATCACATCACAATGTCGTGCATGTTAACGTCCAAATATTCAATCAAACAAACATATAAATAAAACAGTGCTACTGTTCAGTCAGTTGAACAAAAAAAAAAAAAAAAGTTAAAAGTGTCACGAAGTTACAATTTCTCTTAATTTGAAAGCTTTATATAAAAACAGAGATAATTTTCGAACAGTTTTGATGACATTAGTAAGTTCTCCTTCCGTTAAGAGATAGAGAGAGAGAGAGAGAGAGAGAGAGAGAGAGAGAGAGAGGCAGACAGACAGACAGAGACAGAGAGAGACAGACAGACGACACAGAGGTTGACAAGATAATGAGGCACACACTTCCGAGCAAGCATGAAGTGTCACAGCCCTCACCCACTGGGTCACAAGGTCGCAAGGTCAACAGACGAGGTCGCAGTTTTCACCACATTACGTGGTATCCGGTTCCGCTATCCCCCAAAATGGTACACCTACATCAGAAGGGTGTAGTGGCTCCTTTGTCTGTGAGGTGTGCGCAGAACGAAATTCTGATTTAACTCACTCAGTACGGCCAGTCCTCTCTTCTCCTCTACACAGACCCATCGGATGTCCAGTGGGTGTCTGTATGACCCAACCTTTAGCTTCCGTCGTCAGAATTGTGGTATTCTTTGTCAACATTCACCTCTTCAGTGTAAGAGCCTTCCGCTTGTTATATTTTGATGATGGTAATTGGGGAGAAACGCTGTTAACGTCGTCCTCTTTCGCCGTTCGTATGGAAAGAGTTAATGGCTTGAGGATCGAGACTGCAGTAAGAGAGAGAGAGAGAGAGTGTCGGGACCATGTATGTTGCAAGCTTTGGCAGATTTTAGATTCCATTGCGTGCATGTGTGGCACTCACAATTTCAAAAAAGGCGTCGAAGCGCGCGGACTGACCCATAATACAACATAAATACAGCACATCTGGCCTAAAGAGTGAGAGAGAGAGAGAGAGAGAGAGAGAGGGGGGGGGGGGGGGCGGAGATAGAGAATGAATGAATGAATGAAGGAATCTTTATTTTCCAACGGTGAAGATATTAGCACTTTGGCCGACTTATACATCTGCCGTTGTTCTAAGAGAAACAGAGAGAGAGAGAGAGAGAGAGAGAGAGAGAGACAGACAGACAGACAGACAGACTGGCAAAAAGGGAGATAGAGAAACAGACAGAGAGAGAGAGACAGGGGAGTGTGTGTGAGTGTGTGTGTGTGTGTGTGTGTGTGAGAGAGAGAGAGAGAGAGAGAGAGAGAGAGTGTGTGTGTGTGTGTGTGTGTGTATGTGTGTGTATGTGTGTAAGAAGAAAAAGAACAAGAGAAAGAAGTGAAGAGAGAGAGAGAGAGAGAGAGAGAGAGAGTGCGCAGAGAGTGACAGACACATTGCACAGCACCTGTGCGCGTGCCCCGGACTGTACACGCGTGCACGCAGACACGTCAACGCTATGAATGACGACAGCGATGAATTTGCAAACAAACACCACACGCTTTCAACATCCAGTTTTCGCCACGTCCAAGCAACATGGAATGGGAAGTCTGCTGCCTTTCAATCTTGAGCGGTGATGACGGCAGTGGTGTCTTTGAGTGACAAGCAACACGACAGTCATATGACAATCACAACTCCCCGGGGATCAAAACATTGGAAACAACTGCACGTGCATCAGTTTTCAAACAAACACCCAGTTCTGATCATAAGACAGAAGAAGAAGAAAGAAAAAAGAAAGAAAGAAAGTAAAAAAAGCAACAACAACAAAAAAAAAACCCCACAAAAAAACAAACAAAAAAAAAACCACGAAAAAACCCCCCTAAAGCTGCTGATGTTGCAAAATACAGGAGCTGAATGTTTTGAAACATGCTGCTCCATTGTTTTTTTTTTTTTTTTTTTTTTTCTTTTGGAAAGCCTCAATCAGGAGGGCATACACAAGAGTGGTGTTATCTCCTGGGCTGCCCATTCCGATTATGGTCCTCACCGACTCTCTCTCTCTCTCTCTCTCTCACATGAGCTCAATCGTGCACCTGTACTATATACCACACACAAATACGTACTGTATTTGTATTTTGTATTTCTTTTTATCACAACAGATTTCTCTGTGTGAAATTCGGGCTGCACCCCTCAGGGAGAGCGTGACGCTACACCACAGCGCCACCCTTTTTTTTTCCCCATACGTTTTATTTGTTTTTCCTATCGAAGTGGATTTTTCTACAGAATTTTGTCAGGAACAACCCTTTTGTTGCCGTGGGTTCTTTTACGTGCGCTAAGTGCATGCTGCACACGGGACCTCGGTTTATCGTCTCATCCGAATGACTAGCGTCCAGAACACCACTCAAGGTCTAGTGGAAGGAGAGAAAATATCGGCGGCTGAGCCGTGATTCGAACCAGCGCGCTCAGATTCTCTCGTTTCCTAGGCGGACGCGTTACCTCTAGGCCATCACTCCACTGCCCACCAGTCATGGAAAGTGAACGTGACTCGCGTGTAACTGCGGCACGTGCACACCGTAATTTGTACCCCATGATTCTACACACCGGAGAGTTTTACGTTTTCGGAAAGGTCCAGTCAAAAGAGGGAAGGGAAAGTACCAGAAGGAAACGGTATCAGACATACACTTATAGACACGTGTAGAGTCGTCAGGTGAGTCAGGACAAAGACTTACAAGAATTCAATCAAGTCTGAAGGGTTAATTGTTTTAACCAGTAACGGACTTGGTTTCGGTTAAGGGTCCGTCTCCCATTCAGTCAGTCGTTTGATAAACGCTGTTTCCATCGGGAGAAAGTCAATAACAAAACATCGAGCAGTTATAGTTGTTTCATTGGTGGAAGTCGTCAGAGCATTTTCTGATTGGTTCTTGTCGTATTTGATTTTATGATTGGCTCTGGTCTACATGAACTTCTCTCCCCCTCCCCACCCCAATCCCCGACCCCCACCCCTTCACCAGCTCATGTCCAACAAGGTGTTGTGGCGGAACCTGGGTGATACGTGGCAGAAAGGTCAGGGCCATCGTGACGAAGCACGGGCCCATGTGACGGGCGTGGAAAGCGTCACCTGATGAGTGCGTTCAGCGTGACAGGCCGTCCACAAAGTGCTGCTTCTCCTCTGGCAACTTGCCCATCTACCATGTCCAGCTGCTGTCAGTCGTGAGATGCTCCACGTACCTTCCTCTCCCCCCCCCCCCCACCCTCCTCCAGCCTCCCTCCACCTTTCGCCCCCTTTCCCTCCCTATTCCCAACCCCCCCTCACACACACACCTCCCACGTGCTGTGATGTGACGGAGGCGAAAACGGGGACCGCAGACAGTGGCGTGACGTCACAGAAGGTATCCATGACCCGTTCAAGGAGAGAGAAACTAAGTCGACTTTCCGTCATCACCTGTCACTTCAAACGATCACACCTTTGATCTGCCCAAGGCCGTGTCGATTCATTTCACTCGTCAACCAGGCTTTGATGGTTTTCAGTCGAGACTCACACTACCGGCTTTTCCAAGGCCGAAGGGGGGTTTTAACTAAAAGTGAAAAGTTGCAGCTGTACTTCAGCCTGTAAAACCACGTCCTTGGATCAAACGTGGTGTCTGGAGACCGCGAGGATGACCCATCGTTTAACCCCGCTCTGCCTTCAGGGTGAACCGTTTTAGTCTCAACACGAACTCAAGGCTTTCGCGTGTTCGTGTTGATGAACGTGTAAGAAAAGGGGGAATATATGGTTTGCAGGTGATGGATTTTGGCCCGTCACCCATTTTATTCATTTCTAAAGTTCATTAAGTACTATTTCCAACACTTTATCTGGTAAAAATGTCAGTAATAAAAAAGGTTTCTCAAGTGTTCAGTCAGGCTAAGATTAACTGACATCAAAATGTGCGGTCTGTGCATCCCTCCCTCTACCTTCCCTACCCTCCCCCCCTTTGTCCATCACAGTTCAGTCTGTCTCCTTTGGTCAGTCATAGCGTCACAGGCTGTGTCCAGCTGTTGTCAGTGTACGATTACTTGAACTGTCTTGGTCATCAGTTAAATAACCCTGTCGCGCCAGTGTTTGTCAGGTCCGTCAACCACTTTGTCATGATGTGAACATGTCAATAATATAAAAACAAAACAAAACATAATTGAATTTTGTGAAATTACAACTCACAACATACTTATGTTTTCATTTTTCAAGAACTACAGCCTTAAAAACAACAACAACAACAACAACAAAATAATATTTGTTATGATTATTTCCCTTCTGTGGTTATCAACTGATCAAACACAACATACCTTTTCCTTTGCCTTTGCCCTTTCCTTTTTTCTTCATTGTTCAGTCTGCCCGTCGCACACAATACAATCAGCTGATTTCCCTGCCTTCAGATTCCACGAACGCTCTTCACAGAGTCTTCTCTTCACAGTCTTTCTTGTACCACCAGTAAAGTGTAATACTGTTTTACCACTAGCTGCATATACTTCCAAGCACCTAACACAGCTGATTGTTGCCAAAACCTATCAAGCCATCAGCTGCTGTGACAAAATCCCAAATCCTGAACAGTGAGCTCCAGATCTTTTTAAAAGTCTGTGCGACGTGCAGTGAAAAATCATTATAAAACCTCACGGCGTTTTATGATGAAAGTCGTCAATGCCAGTGCTCTGCTGCGGGACAGTGGAGGACCATCACAGTCACTGGGACAAAGTTCTGATTCTCATGACTCACTGAAACAAGCTCGCAGATTGCCAACAGTTTATGACCATGTCTTCCCCGATCACGAATCGTGCTGCAGTTTGCGTGTGAAATGTTCCGACTGTCGTGCCTTAGAATAGTTGCATTCTGACCCTGTTGACTTGAGGCATCAGCTTGTCATTCTTCCACTCACAAAGAACTGAACCACACCGTTCACGGTTAAAAAACAACAACAAGGGTTCAACTTGACGTCACGGTCGTCAGTTATTTACCACAACAGCTCACTGGAATCAGTCCTGTCAGACTTTTAAAGCTGTCAATAACAAAGCCCCGCGTTTCACGGCACCAAGTCTTGAATCTCAGTACTCACTCTTAACACAAATCCTAGCTCTCATAGCTGACTGTTACACGATCCTCATACTGACTCTTAACTCACTCAGTACGGCCAGTCCTCTCTTCTCCTCTACACAGACTCCTCGGATGTCCAGTGGGTGTCTGAATGACCCAACCTTTAGCTTCCGTCGTCAGAATTGTGGTATTCTTTGTCAACATTCACCTCTTCAGTATAAGAGCGTTCCGCTTGCAATATTTTGATGATGGTAGTTGGGATGAAACGCTATTAACGTCGTCTCTTTCGCCGTTCGTATGGAGAGAGTTAAAAAAAAAGCTGTGTGTGTGACAAAGCCTTTGCCGGCCATCCGGCCAGTATTAATATACTGGTGCAACAACGGCGTTCCGCAGAGAGCATTCCAAACCCACCCAACTTGGGCGCCGCTCGACCGTGAAGGCAGCTTGCCCTGCTCGCTTGATCGGATCGGGAGTTAATGGCATATAGACCCTGGAGTCTGTCCTCGGGGGAATCAAGAAAAAAAAAAGGACTGCACTAATTAATTTCCTTCTGTGCCACTTGTTCTTTGTGTAGTGACTGAGAGTGACAGACTGAGCGCTAAGACCAGAAAGAATGTCGGGGAGACAGTGTGAAAACTGCGTGCACTCCTTTGAACCAGCAACAGGGTTGGGTTCCGTACAGGCAGGCCGTGCGTGGACGGTTCATTGGGCACCCCCTGCGGTCTGTGTGTGCTACACAGCCCAAAATCAGTAACCACAACCCGGCTGATGGATCTTTAACATGAGCCAAGACCGGAAACTCCGACTGAAAAACCAGACTGAACCAGTGGGTGGGTACCCTTCTTTGATAGTTAAGTTACACCCAGGCTGTTGTATATTCCACCCACTCGTGTACACACACGCACACACCTATTCACACACATACAGGAGATGTTGGGTCTGTCTTTTTCTCTTTCATTGTACCAGAAGGTATGACTCACACCCACACCCCCTGCTCTCCCTCTCTCTCTCTTAAAGCGAATGTCAGGATTATTTTTTCAGTCACAAGGAATGTTTCCAAAGACCCAGACAAGGGCTATATTATCTGCAACATCCGTGCACTACACACACGTGCATTCACTCACACACGTACCCTTTCGTACACACACGCGCACACGCAAGTACACACACACACACATCAGTGTGTGTGTGTGTGTGTGTGTGTGTGCTTATCCGTGCGTGTGTATCAGTGCGTGTGTGTGTATGTGCGTGGTGTGTGTGTGT
>NC_134876.1:8810630-8830630 GCF_041734735.1 Babylonia areolata | reverse complement strand
CAGACCCCTCGGATGTTCAGTGGATGTCTGCATGACCCAAACTTTAGCTTCCGTCGTCAGAATTGTGGTATTCTTTGTCAACATTCACCTCTTCAGTATAAGAGCCTTCCGCTTGCAACATTTTGATAATGGTAATTGAGGTGAAACGCTGTTAACGTCGTCTCTTTCGCCGTTCGTATGGAGAGAGTTAAACGACGAAAAGCCACGAACAAAAGGCGACAGAATCAGTTACCACTCAGTATCAATATCACATCACAGGGAAAGTATTCATTGGCTAAAATAACTTCTTTTTTCCCTCGAGGTGAACTCAATCTATCATCATAAAGGTCAGGTGAATGTCATGCGGAAATAAATGACGTAGACGCTTGCACTTTTTTTTTCTGCGGAATAGTAAGACGTAATTGGGAATGCGTAAAGATTTTCCCTGGCCTGCCGATCAATGCTCTCCTGCCACTTCCAGCGAATTATATTCTTTGTTTGCCCGGTGGAAAGGTCGCTGGTGTATCTTGAGATGTATTTACTCTGCGCTGGTATTTTCTGATGGATTGCTTTATGTATCTATGTAAATCTCTCTCTCTCTCAGACTGTCTCTCTCTCTCTCTCTCTCTCTCTCTCTCTCTCTCTTGTATGCCGCCGGTGGTGTATGTTTGATGTATAATGTTGATACTAAATTACCTTCTTCAGTGGGACTGTGGCGTTTTCTTAAATAAATAATCGTTGTTATTGTTAGCTCTGTGTGCGTCCGCGCACGTGTGTATATAGAGTGTGTGCGTGTTTGCGAGTCAGTGTGTGTGTGTGTGTGTGTGTGTGTGTGTGTGTGTGTGTGTGTGTGTGTATAGTGTGCGTGCTTGCGCGCGCGCGCGCGCGCGTGTGTGTGTGTGTGTGTGTGTGTGTGTGGAACAGCAAGTGTGTAATATGGCCCTCATGCTTGCACAGTCAGTTCAACTCCCATTCTCTTTCTCTCTCTCTCTCTCAAACGCACAACGTAACAATCCACCGTCCCTTCCCCATCACCCTCCCCCCCTCCCCTCCCCTGCCCTTCCCTCCCTCCCCACTCCATCCAACAACAACAACAACAACAAGCCGACCCCCCCCCCCCCCACTTCAATCGTTCAACATCAACCACATCCACAACCACTCAAACACAATCGCACTCACACTTCACTCAAAACAAGCACACTCACAAACCATTCTATCAATACGATCTCTCTCTCTCTCTCTCTCTCTCTCTCTCTCTCTCTCTCTCTCTCTCAGTCACACACACACACGCACACACACACACACACACACACCACACACACACCACACACACACACACACCACACACACACCACACACACACACACACACACACACACACACACACCACACACACACACACACACACACACACACAACTCCCCCCAAAACAGCAGAGCGACCGAACAGCTTCCACTGGGGCAAACCAACGGTATTTCAACGCTCTCTTCTCGGCGCCTTGCACGCCGGTGTTCACACTCTTACTTACTCTGCGATGGCAGCAAATCACCAAACCTTTTCTTTTTCTTTTTAAATTTTTTTTTTTTTTTTCACCAACGGGACAGCCAGTCTGACTACAAAGGACCAAAGCCTGCCCTGTGTGCTGTGGGATGACGATGACGACGATGATGATGGTGATGATGGTGATGAGAGAGAGAGGGGGTGGGCGGAGCACCAGACAGCCGCCGCCCGGTCCTTGTATAAAGGTAACCGGGACACGCAACATCATTCATGATAATAATACACTGCTCCGACGCTACTGTCATGCCATGACGCATCTCTATTAGACCCCCCCCCCCCCTACTGACCCTCCCCCCCCCCCCCCACACACACACTCTCTCTCTCTCTGTCTCCACGCCCCTCCCCTCACTTCCACCCCCGTCACGATCCTCCATCCTCTCATGACGATTTTTTTTTTTTTAACTTTCGGAAAAGTGGCTTTATTTTTATTTTATTTTTTTTTAAATTTTATAGGGAGGATATTTTTCACACGTATTGCTGAGCTGTTGTTTTATGGGTGTGTCAAATGTAAACCTTTTACTCGACAAGAAAGGAAGAAAAAAAACAAAAAAAAAAAAAACAAACAAACCCAGAACTAATAAATGAATGAATGCGTAAAAGTAAAAGACCGGTAGAAAGGGGGTGGGGGTGTGGTGGGTGGGTGGGAGAGTGGGGGTTGGGGTGTGGGGTGTGGGGGAGTGGGGGTGGGGGGTGGGGGTTGGAGGGGAAGAAAGAACGAACGAAAGGAATGAAAGAAAAAAAAACAACAGTTTATTTGTTAAAAGAAAAGAAATGAATCAGAAACGTTCCATTACAAAGAAAGAAAGAAAAGAAAGAAGAGGAGGAGGAGGAGGAGGAGGAGGAGGAGGAAGAAGAAGAAGAAGAAGAAGAAGAAGAAAACAAACAACCCCCCCAAAAAAAAACAAAAACAAAAACAAACAACAACAACGAAACAAAAAACAAAAAACAAAAAAAACAAAACAAACGTTTACACCATAAAGCTTCCAACAACATTTTTTTTCTTTCTTTCTTTCTTTCTTTTTTTATTTTTTTTATTTTTATACTCTGTATTACTCTATCGACAGGTTTCAAGATTTTATACAAACAATAACGACAAAGAACTAATACTATGTACTGATGTAGTAAAAAAACAACAACAAAAATCTATACAGAAAACACACAAGAGAAGATATCGTCAGTCTCTTTTGCGATCTTCTAAACTGCACCACTAACCCCTTATATATATATATATATATTGACATCCTCCTTATCATGGCAAGCCACTTGGCGTCGATGGTTAGTTCTTGACATCACCCTCCTTCTCCCCCCCGCAGCCCCCCCCCCCCCACCCAGACCCCCCCCCCACCACCACCCAAGCCGCCGCTACTTACCCACCACTCCTCTTCTCCCCCCCCCCCCGTCCTCCCCCCCATTTCCATCCGATTACGTCTTCTTCTTTCTCTCATTTCTTTGTTTGCCTGGACAGCTCTGGCACCAAGATAAATCGATAGACAATCGATCACTGATCCCCTTCTGTGGCCGTGGATGGACATCTAAGGATGAGAAGGGGGAAAAAAGAAAGGAAAAAAAAGGGGAAAAAAGGAAACGAAAAAAAGGAAAAAAAAAAAGGTTCGGTCAAGCCATTATGACCAAGCACATTTACCCTTTGTGTGTGTGTGTGTGTGTGTGTGTGTGTGTGTGTGTGTGTGTGTGTGTGTGTGTGTATGTGTGTGTGTGTATGTGTCTGTGCGTGTGGGGTGTGTGTGTGTGTGTGCGTGCGTGCTTGTGTGTGTGCGTATGTGTATGTGTGTGTGTGTGTGCGTGCGTGCGTGCGTGCGTGCGTGTGTGTGTGCGTGTGTGCGCGCGCGCGTGCGTGCGTGTGTGTATTCTCTTGTCTTCTCACCCAGCAAACAACTGAAAAGACACGTCACCAATGCACGAACTTTGTTCGCAAACAGACGCGTTCTACACACAATATAATAGGCAAGCATGAATATAAGTTTGCTGCTTCCAACATCACCTCTCTCTCTCTCTCTCTCTCTCTCTCTCTCAGTCTTCTCGGAACGGTTCATCCATTTATTCTTTCTGGCTGACTGTTTACGTCTGTCTTTCTATTCAACTTCTGATGAGCAATGTCCTAATATGAATGAATACACCGTTCCTTCCTTCCTTCCTTCCTTCAATTATTAATTCATTCATTCATTCGCTCTATTCAACTTCGAACGCTAGTCGATGATTCTCAGATTCGAACTTGAACCATACCGTTACCTGTCTTTCGGAGTGTAACATCATGTAGAACCGGTCACCTGCAAAATTTCCGTCATCAGGAAATAATGAACATGTCAACTGGTGACCAGTGCAACGGGCAGCGCGACATCTTTCACACATTAAAAAAAAAAAAAAAGAAAAAAAAAAAAAAAGAGAAATTGCGTTGTGTATGAGAGAGAGAGAGAGAGAGAGAGAGAGAGAGAGAGAGAGACAGACAGACAGACAGACAGACAGACAGGGAATCAGAATCAGAATTTTATTCAGTACGGACAGAGAGAGAGAGAGAGAGAGAGAGAGAGAGAGAGAGACAATCAGAATTTTATTCAGTAAGGCCAAGCCACACACACACACACACACACACACAGAGAGAGAGAGAGAGAGAGAGAGAGAGAGAGAGAGAGAGAGAGAGAGAGAGAGAGAGAGAGAGAGAGAGAGAGAGAGAATCAGAATCAGAATTTTATCCAGTAAGGCCAAGCCACAGAGAGAGAGAGAGAGTGAATCAGAACCAGAATTTTATTCAGTAAGGCCAAGGCCAAGAGAGAGAGAGAGAGAGAGAGAGGGGGGGGGGGAGCGGTGTGTGGGGGGTGGGTGGGTGGAAGAGACAGACAGACACTGATAGACAGACAGATGCAGATGTTTTGCAGATGTCTGACACTTGCATAATCAATCATACGCAAAACCCCCTTCTGTTAAGATCAAATCTGTCAGCTTGTAATCCAACAAATATCTACTTCATTGGCCGAAAAAGCAGGTGTCGCATGGGACAGGGGGAGGAGGGAGAGGGAGGTTTGGGGGGTGGAGGGGTAGGAGAGTGTTGGGGGGGGGGGGAGGATTCAGATTCAGATGTTTTGATGTACTTTGGCCACAGATATACACACATGGGAAGGGATTGTGGGGAAGGGGAAGAGGGAGTAGGTAATCCAGCTGTTCGTATACTAGCTATGTGATAGCAGTATTTGGAACACTGAATGAAAGCTTTAATATGAATTGAAACAGCGAGAGAGAGAGAGAGAGAGAGAGAGAGAGAGAGAGAGAGAGAGAGAGAGAGAGTGTTTGTTTGTTTGTGTGTGTGTCTGTGTGTGAGAAAGAGAGAGAGATAGTGTATGTGTGTGTGTGTGTGTGTGTGTGTGTGTGTGTAGAAACTGGAAAGTGAAATTGGAAATGGTTTATTCATGCAAAAGCCATAGCCCCAAATGAAGTTGGGTGTGTGTGTGGGGGGAGGGAGAGAGAGAGAGAGAAAGAGAGAGAGAGAGAGAGAGAGACAGACAGACAGACAGACAGACGAGGGAGGAGAAGGAAGGGAAGGGACAGACACACACACAACGTGATGTACAGGCCACATACTGCAAGCAGGAAATAGCGTCAATTTGTCAACACACGCTTCGTCCATAATACGTCTCTTCGCCGCCACCTCTGAAGTCCTTTACTCACTCACCTCCCCACTCCCCCACATCCCTCCCCCCCCCCGCCCCGACCCTCCCCCCCCCCACCACCACCCCCCATCCCCCACACGTTCACCCCTCAACCAAATTCTGCCTGCACCACAACCACCTCCACACCCCACCCCACCCCACCCTACCACCCCCCCCCCCCAGTCCCTACTTCCTGCCAAACACTGTCACCCTTCCACCTACCTCTCTCTCTCCTCTCCCCTGCTTTTCTCACCCCTCCCCTGTCAGTTTTTTTACCCTCTTTTTTTTCTTCTCTTCTCTTTTCAAAGGCTCGTCAAATATTTGCACTGACACAAAGGCAATGGCCGTAGTTTTCAGGTTTTTGAATCGACTTAAAAAAACCCGGAACAGAACGGGAAAGCTGAGCGGATCGACGTGAATGAATGAATGAATGAATGAATGAATGAACAAACGAACGCAGTGTGTGAATACGCATCCTAAGTATCTGCCATAAAACGTACGTTTTTGTGGCGAATATAATCATATCTGTATGTATCAATGCATGTTTTTATCCGTGTATGTATGTATGTATGTATGTATGCATGTGTGTTTTGTATGTGTATGTTTCTAAGTTCAACGCTTTAACCCCAACAGACGTTACTCTGATAGGGTTATTTATTATACACTTTTCTAAACAAATTAGAAAACACACACACACTCTCTCTCTCTCTCTCTTCTAGTGCAGAGAGATTCCTTCAGTTTCCAGGATTTGTAAGTGCGCTTCAAGCCTCCCCTTTCAAACGGAACCTACATTCACATCAAAGACCAACAACTGAAGGTAAGTAAAGGGATACAGAGTTCAAAGGAAAACTCAGGCATTTTTTCACGGTTTACCGAGACCAAATGCACCCACCCAACTTCCCGTTTTCGGACGGACAGGACATTTCATTAATCAGTCTTTTGAGGAAAAAAAAAGTAAAAGAAAAAAGGAAGACTACGCATTATAAGTATTTGATTTCGCGACAACGTACCGACACGGTGTTATTTATGAATACAATCTACAAAGCACGGAGGTTACTCCTATGTCTTCCACTCTCTCCCTCACACACACACCCACACCCACCCACACATTTAAAAAAAAAATTGAGTACTTTAAATACCACCAGCTATTCCCAACAAGTTTTGTTCATCGCCTATTCATTCAGACATGCTCCAGCCCACGGCCGTACCGAACCCACACCCCAGGCAGCCATGAAGGGCTGGATCAACTGACTAAGATCGCTGCAATGGTAGGTGACGAATGGTTTTAACGACCCTGTCTGAGCACGCGCATCCTCCTCCTCCCCTTGGCAATACCCCCGCGCCGCGTCAGTTGCAGTCTCCACCCGTCTAGGATGGGGTCAATACTGCATACCGTGATCAGTCGGGACCTGACAACAACTTTTGAACCTTTGAGCCAGGACTCTTTTGTCTTCTTCCAAAGATCTTTACACAGGAATCTGTGTAGGCTGTCAGAAAGAGGTGTTTTTTTTGTTTTTTTTACAAATGCATTTTTCACAAAACACCCTCCAACCAGCGACCATCGAACCGACAACAACTTTTGAACCCAGTCAGGACTCTTTTTGTCTTCAAAGGTCTGTACACATGACTCTGTGTAGGCTGTGAGAACTTCTTACAACTGCATTGTCCACAGAACACCCACGACCCATCGACCATCGAACAGAACACACAACTTGTAAAAAGATCGTTTCAGTTTCTCCTTGGCTTCCCATCCTTCATAGTAACATAACAACTACATCTGCAGTAAGTTTATTTTGGGACTAGCGTCTGATGCCTAAGTCTGCATTAAAAAAACACAACAAAAACGTGAAAGGAAACCGTGCATTCTGGAGACCTAAAATACCCTGATTAATCGACAGCCAGCGGCAGTTTTGTCGTGCTTGCTGAAGATACTACACTACTATACGGGGGTGTGGCCGCTAATGTGTTTCTCAGCCTCTTTAATGATAAAGAATAAAATCTTCTTCTTCTTCTTCTGCGTTCGTGGGCTGCAACTCTCACGTTCACTCGTATACACACGAGTGGGCTTTTACGTGTATGACCGTTTTTATCCCGCCATGTAGGCAGCCATACTTCCGTTTTCAGGGATGTGCATGCTGGGTATGTTCTTGTTTACATAACCCACCGAACGCTGACATGGATTACAGGATCTTTAACGTGCGTATTTGATCTTCTGCTTGCGTATACACACGAAGGGGGTTCAGGCACTGGCAGGTCTGCACATATGTTGAACTGGGAGATCGGAAAAATCTCCACCCTTTACCCACCAGGCGCCGTCACCGTGATTCGAACCCAGGACCCTCAGATTGAAAGTCCAATGCTTTAACCATTCGGCTATTGCGCCCGTCAAGAATAAAATCAAATGGTTACATGTCTATATCCTCAAACTAGCCGTTGCTGCGCGCTCCCTCCCTCCCTCCCTCTCTCTCTCCCTTTTCCTCTCTTACGAAACACTGAGACACACACAAAAGCAGACAGGATTCAAAGAGATGCAAACAGTTGCAAAGAATCCAAAAGACGGGGGCAAATAAAATGGGGGCACGCACATTTAAAAAAAAAAAAAAAAAAAAAAGCATACAATTTCCACAAAAATGTCAAAACTGCTTTCTTCCAAGACGCGGAGCAAAGGTCATAGCACCAAAAAAAAAAAAAAAAAAAAAAAAAAAAAAATCCATAATCAGAGAAAGGGCAATCTGAGCCTGAGCGAAGATCCACACCATCACATATTCTATGGAAAGCATCCCTGCAAAAATCCTAGCAGCAATTTACTTCTTGGGCGAGGGCCATTCCTCACCATCTGTTATCTCCTTTCAGTCTACACGGAAAATGTCGACTTGTGGTTTTCTGTGCAGGATGAGTAACAAGCTGAACATGTTTCGGCGAGACGTGCGGGGGGTCCATTTGGAAAACCTAGCCGTTTTATCGTCTCTTTCCCTGATAACGCCAATACTTTGGGGAGGAAGAAACGGTGCTCTACGGTTAAAAAAAGAGGAAAAAAAAAGAAAAAAAAAGAAAAGAAAAAAAGCGTACTGTCTTCGGAGGGATGCTCGGTACCAAATGTGGAAAAATTCTTTCCATCATCGTCAGAGAGTGAGGGGGGTAGAACAGAGGAGTTCTGCTGCTACAACCGGCATGATCATGTTAACAGGTGTGCTCGAAGAGAGAGAGAGACAGAGACAGACAGACAGAGATAGACAGAGACAGACAGAGATAGAGACAGAGACACAGAGACGCAAAGAGAGAGACAGAGAGAGACAGACAGACAGACAGAGATAGAGACAGAGACACAGAGACGTACACACACACACACACACACACACACACACAGACAGACAGACAGAGAGAAGAAAGAAGAAGAAGAAGCAGAAGAATCCTGCCACAGAGGTCCTGTCCAGACGCACGTAGCCAGCATCATCAGTTGATATCATCACTGCCTGGTCTAATCTAATCAGTGGATGGAAACACCTCGTTCCTTACCCACCGACCACACTCACCACCATCCACACACTGAGTCCCGTCATCCCTCTTCTACCCCGACCCAACCAGCCAACAAAACCTGAAGATAGAAGACTCTTCTCCAAACCCACCCCCCCACCCCTCGCCTCCATTCTAAGCCTCCCAGTTTTTTTGGGACAAGATGCACTTTATCTTTATTCAAACTGAACAAATTAATGACAAAGATTTCTAAACATTTTCCTGGGTTTGATATGCAGAGTGTAGTGTAGCATGCAATACATGAAGCATGAAGCATGCGATACATGAAGTACTGTTCAGGACCATACGCGCATATATAATATATGTATGTATGTATGTATGTATGTATGTATATATATATATATATATATATATATATATATATACATGCCCATCTCATCACCACACCATGCCCACCTCATCACATCATGCCCATCTCCACCATCACCACTACTGACCCGTCTTCACCACCTGTTATCTCCTGGTGTGTGGGGGCCACAAAGGTGTATGTATGTATATATATATATATATATATATATATATATATATATATATATATATATATATATATATATATATATATTTACCCAGGGTACTCGGACTTGTTGCCTGCTTCTCTTCTTTCACCTGTTCTGCCCATCTTTTTCTGATCAGCAGCAGCAACGTGAGGTGTTCTTTTGGTTGGATGGTTAGAAACTGATTATGGGCTGTGGTGAGAGATTTGCTTGTTGTTGGAAATCTCTCTCTTTGCCTGTCTGTCTGTCCTCTGTCTTTCTTTCTGTCTGGCTGTCTCTGTCTCTCTCTCTCTTTCTGTCTCTCTCTGTGTCTGTCTGTGCAAGACTGACTGACAGACAGCACCGGAGTAGAAGATAAAGACAAGCGGGGGGGGGGGGGGATGCCATTCACCGTAAAATCTCAATAGTCCGGACAGTTACGAGCCGACGAAAATACCGCAGACTGTCTCACTCACATCTTGTCTGCACGTCAGCCTGAAGAGGCTTGTAGCCGCTGCCCAGTGATAGATTATCACGGGAAGACCGCAGCCATGCCGCGTAAATCATGAACACAGGCCTCCAACATGAAGCCCGCTTCACACGCCATAAATTCCCCAGCCTGTTGGTACAACTCTTGCAGCAGCCCTTTCACGTATTCAAAATCTCTTGTTTGAGGAAAATCGGCGAAGAATAATTTACCTCTTTTCGTTGTGTTCCAACAGTGCAGTCGTATCGGATCGTGGAAGATTTGCCTGTTCTGTTCAGTCGTGATAAATTTTTTTTCTTTTTCTTTTTTTTTTTTTTTTTTTTTGTGTCCCTTACCAGGGATTTCATTTCGTCTTGAGGTGCCAAACGTGCTTGGCTGATGTTGCTGGGTTTTGTTGGCAGGTGCGATCTGATTCATCGCTTTGGGCTGCTTCGATTTTTCTTTTCTGTCCTGTCCTGTTTAATTTGTGCAATTGCATACATGGCTGGCTGATTGTGTTGAGCCAATCTATGTTGCGTAGAAGGTGTTTGTTTTTTTTAAAATTGTTTCTTTTTCTCTTTCGTTCTACACAGAGTCGGTCTGTTCTATTCTGAGCTGATCGTTTGATGGCGTTGCTTGTGGAGAACAGCTGAAGTACTGGCACGCCGATGACGTCACTGATGACGTTAATGACGTCATGCCTCCATCAGACGGGAGGAGGGAAGAAATGGGGAGGGTTAGCCAGGGGTTGGGTGGGGGGGGGGAGGGACAGAACTGCACCATTTCTGATCCTGATCACAGATGTATTGCGCCTGGAAGGAAATTATGTCACTGTACCGATTCATCCCCAACTCTCTCTGTCTCTGTGTCTCTTTCTCTCTGTTAGCTGGGGTCTCCCTGTCGAGTCTCGAAGTGGGACACGAGTTCAATTTGTGTTTCGCTGTCCAACTTTCACCCGACTCCCAGCCAAGTGACGCCCAGTTCCGCGTGTTGGAGGAGCACTGACAACAACTAACCGCTCAGTGTATCTCCCTGCTTCCCCAGATTCCCATTCCCACACGGTACCCTTCAACGCCGTGTTTGCCTTCAGGACACCTTGCGCTGAACTACACGCACGGCTCGTGGTGTTGACTTGACTGGGTCGAACTGGCATTGCATTGAACGAAATGTTAAAAGTCAAGTGCCCGGTGCAGATGAAAGAGGTGTAAAGTGGCTGCGTTCTACTGCTTGCCAATTTAATAATAAATATAGAGTGGAAATGATTCTGGACTGATGGGGGCCGTGTTTTCGGCGTGCCCCTAACAAAGCGAATCATACCAAACTCTGTCACCACTGAAGTGTAATAATTGCTGACAAGCCCTCTGAACCCCTCGTCATCATACTTGTGACAAGTAGTGTGATTATATAATCATCAAACTCTTCAACATTCTGTTTGTGCCTTGCAGACGATTTCGGAACTTGTGGTGACGGGGGTGGTGGGGTGGGGTGGGGAGAGGTATTTTTTATATATGATAGTCAGTCGTGTCCGACTATGACCATCAGAACAGCAGAGGAGGCAACTGCTGTTCCGACTATCTTGGCCAGAATTTGATTATAGTGGAGACTGTCTTGCCCAAGTTACATCCCCACTCTCTCGGCCAAGAGGGTTTTAGGACAGTCGGCGTTGGGGTGGTTCCCAAAGGCCAACCAGCCCACAAGGCTGCAGCACTAAGAGCCAGTGCAATTTTGCCTCCTAGTTTGAGAGTCACAGTCCTTCACAAAAGACTAAGCTGTAAATGGTTTCCAATTGACTGGAGAAACTATTGATAATACAGCCAGGTAGAGGTTTGGGGGATATGAAGGCAGCTGAGCGGTGGATAGCGGCCCTTAAAATTTTCGTAACAGATAACAGAAGCACTTATAAAAGACAGAAAACAGCAAATAAATCATGTGAAAAACAAATGAACAGTACAGGAACATAAACCGAACAGCGTGAAAAACCCGTGCTTCCGAGAAATGACGAGAAAGAGGGGAGTTAAATGTCGACATGTGGAATGTGGCAAGGGTGGGGGTGGGGGTGGGGGGGTGGGGAGAGCGTGATTACAGCAGTATTATTATTATTATCATTAGTAGTAGTAGTATTGCCAATATCATTGATCACATTGTTTACAGTTTTTAGACTGCAGGTGTGGTTCTTGATAAAGTAAAAACATAAAAAAAAGGAATGACGTGATTTTCATTTGTTTTGCTTCAATAACGAATTATTGACCTGTGTCTAATTTTGTTAGACTGAGTCAGTATGAAGACACTTGACGCTTTCATAATAATATGTTCCCGAACTGACAGAAACGTTTCAAATAGAAAACTCATAGACAGTTTAAGTCGGTCACCCGCTCCGACCCCCTCTCCCCCCCCCCCCCTTCCCACCCCCGACAAAGAAGGCAGCGAGCCACCCAGCAGGTAAAGCTGAACACCCCGACATTAAAAGTGCACCCATCGGCAGACGCTGCTGACTTGAATACAAACCACAGAAGCTCACAGCCAGCCAAACAGCGGAACAAAAAAAAAGGGCAGGGTACATTCAGTGCTTATAAAACTGCTACAGCAGACCTGCAAGGATACCCAGTAAAAAAAAAAAAAAAAAAAAAAAAAAAAAGGAAAAAGACCACACCTGGAGCGTAGAGAAACAAAACCTCAACTACCTCCAGGCGGGGTCAGCGTCAGCACAGCAGTCATAAAAAAAAAAAAACAAAAAAAACAAACAGGTTGCTGCTCACGAGGTTCAAATCCACTTGACACCCAATGGGAAGGCGAGATACACGATCACGTGACCCAGACAAAAAAAACAAAAAAAAAAAAACCCCCGTTGCCACTAAAAAAAACAACAACAAAAAAAAAACGTATTCCATCGCTGCTGCTGCTTCCTCATTAGTTGGGGGAGGAGGGGGGGGAGGGGATGGGGTGGGGGGAGGGGGAGAAGTGTGTGTGTGTGTGTGTGTGTGTGTGTGTGTGTGTGTGTGTGTGTGTGTGTGTGTGAGTGTGTGTGTGTGTGTGTGTGTGTGTGTGTGTGTGTGTGTGAGTTGGACCTAGGGAGCCTCGGCTGCGGGATGCCCGATACCTTGATGGGATTATCAGCACGGTCTGTGGACGAATGGGAGAAAGGGGGTGTGCAAGGGGGGGGGGTACATGGAGGGGAAGGGGGGTGGGGGGTGGGGAGGAAGAAGATGGGTGAATGTGTAGGGGATGGGGGAGGGAGGGGATGGGGGGGGGGAGGAGGATGGTACAGTCAGGTCAACAACCAGTTGCCCTCCACGGAGCACGTGAAAAAGTTTGCAATCCCCCCCCCCCCCTTTTCTACTTTACCATCCCCCCCCCCACACACACACACCCCACTCCCACCCCACCCCCAGTCCAAGACCAAAGGCTTTCTGGTCAAAAACATTACATTCGAACTGGGTAATGAGACACCCCTTACCAGTATCTTCCCACAGTGAAAGAGAAAGATGGGAAAGCGGGTATAAGGAGAAATGAATAGAGAGAGAGAGAGAGAGAGAGAGAGAGAGAGAGAGAGAGAGAGAGAAAGGGGGAGGGGGGGGGGGGGGGTCAAAGCGGTACTCTGGCTCCTACTGGCATGGCTTGCATCCATTGTCTCGCGGCCTTACTACACCAGAACGATGACAAACACAGGCAGCGTTTATGCCAGCAGCTGGCAAGTCCCGACTGAATGAAGTTAATGAGCGACATCGTACGTACATCCCCTCTACACGCACACACACACACACACACACGCACACACACACACACACGCACACACATAAACCTCCTCCTCCTCCTCACACACACACACACACACACACACACACACACCTCCTCCTCACTCACACACACACACACACACACACCTCCTCCTCCTCCCGCTTCCCTTCCTACTCTGCTCATCGCTTGGCTTGGATAGATAACTGGCCAACAGTATTGCATTCCTCCGGGTACTTGTTTCAGGTGCCTTTGTATCTATCACACCCTCACCCCCACCCCCACCCACCCTGTTCCCCCCTTCCCTGTTGTTCCCCACTCTTTCTGCCGGTCGGGGGGGGGGGGGGGGGGGGGGGGTGGGGGTAGGGGGGTGGAGGTGGTGGGGTAGTTTCTTTGCCAAGAACACTTTGTTGCATTCAATTCGTCACTGTCTCCCCTCATTGTGTGTGTGTGTGTGTGTGTGTGTGTGTGTGTGTGTGTGTGTGTGTGTGTGTGTGTGTGTGTGTGTGTGTGTGTGTGTGTGTGTGTGTGTGTGTGTGTGTGTGTGTGTGTGCTCTCTGTGTTCATTGAGTGTTGTTTTTGTGCTGTTGGCCTCCTGTTCGACATTGTCTCTCCTCCTCATCCTCATTTTCTTGTTCTGTTTTTGTTTTCTCTTTCTTTTTCTTTTCGTGGGGGAAAAGGGAGAAGGGAGGGTCGCTGAGGAACTTAGAGGAGGAAGGGGGGCGGGGGGGGGAGGGTCTGTTTGTTATCGGTGATCTCTATGCTTGTACATAATTCGTGGCCATTCATTCCTTTTGTCCTGTGGTTTGTGATTCTCAATGATTCATTTGGTTTGAACAGTATTTTTTTACTTGGAACATGTCACAATACAACGCAGATATCGATGAACAGTCCAACAAGAAAAATTATTATATAAAGTCCTGGTCCTTGATACATGTACATACTGAATATGTGAAGGATGTCATCATAACTAGAAGTTAAGACGTGATCATACATGAGTTTTGAACAAAACTAAGCTGAAAGAACTGAAAGAAAATGAATAATAAGCGTGTGGTGGAGAAAGAAATCAATAGAGAGAGAAAGAGAGAGAAAGATAAGTTTCAACGCTAGGTTACAAGCACAGCAAGACAGTCAGACTGAACTTGGTCCAATTCATTTGAGCTTGAACGTTATAAAGATACTAATAACTGTGGAGAGAGAGAGAGAGGGGGGGGGAGAGAGGGAGAGAGAGAGAGAGGGAGAGAGAGAGGGAGAGAGAGAGGGGGGTAGAGAGAGAGGGAGAGAGAGAGGTGGGAGAGAGAGGGTGGAGAGCGGAGAGAGGGGGAGAGAGGGGGAGAGAGAGGGAGAGCGGAGAGAGGGAGAGAGAGGGGGGGTAGAGAGAGAGGGAGAGAGAGAGGTGGGAGAGAGAGAGGGTGGAGAGCGGAGAGAGGGGGGAGAGAGAGGGGGGTAGAGAGAGAGGGAGAGAGAGAGGTGGGAGAGAGAGGGTGGAGAGCGGAGAGAGGGGGAGAGAGAGGGGGAGAGAGAGGGAGAGCGGAGAGAGGGAGAGAGAGGGGGGTAGAGAGAGAGGGAGAGAGAGAGGTGGGAGAGAGAGAGGGTGGAGAGCGGAGAGAGGGGGAGAGAGAGGGGGAGAGAGAGGGAGAGCGGAGAGAGAGGGAGAGAGAGGGGGGTAGAGAGAGAGGGAGAGAGAGAGGTGGGAGAGAGAGGGTGGAGAGCGGAGAGAGGGGGAGAGAGAGGTGGGAGAGAGAGGGTGGAGAGCGGAGAGAGGGAGAGAGAGGGGGGTAGAGAGAGAGGGAGAGAGAGAGGTGGGAGAGAGAGGGTGGAGAGCGGAGAGGGGGAGAGAGAGGGAGAGCGGAGGGAGAGAGAGAGGTGGGAGAGAGAGGGTGGAGAGCGGAGAGAGAGAGAGAGAGAGGGAAAGCGGAGAGAGAGAGAGGAGAGGAGGAAAGAGGGAAGAGGAAGGAACAGATCGGCAAACAATCGCTGCGGTACAGACCGTACTGATTAATCGATGTCCTTTATCTGGCCAGCACTTCATGGTGGTAATCGCAGTACTTTCCAATCTGATGCTAAACCCAAAACTTTAGGTGAAGAAATGGGGAGGGGGTGGGGAGGGAACACACACACACACACACACACACACACACACTCTCTCTCTCTCTCTCTCTCTCTCACGCACACACAAACAGAAGAGGGAGAAGTAGACAACAAAGGAGGAGGACGAATTGCATGAGAAGCTGAAAACAAAGACAAGAAGGAAGAGGAAGTAGTTAAAAGAAGAAGTATGTTAAAAAAAACAACAAAAAACACACACACACAGAAAGAAAGAAAGAAAGAAAGAAAGAAAAGAAAGAAAGAAAGGACGAAGAAGTAGAAGAAGAAGTTGTCGACTTGCCTCGGAGACTAACAAAGTGACACGCCCCCTTTTCCCCCCCCTGCCCCCCCCCCACCCCCAACCCCCCCCACCCTGCCCCCCTCCCCAACAGACAAAACGAAGATGCTGTTCCAGCACAGAGGACGACCACAGCGAAGAAAGCTACACTGGTGCCCCAAGGAAAGCTGTGGGGGCAGGTTCGCTTTTTGAGCCTCAAAGGCTTTTGAAGCAAATGTGCAACAAACACAACAATTAGCACAGAGTCTGGAGTTCTTTTCAACTTTGGCGAGTGGGATCTCTGTCTCTCTCTGTCTCTCTCTGTGTCTCTGTCTCTCTCTCTCTCTCGCGCGCGCGCGTGCATCACGTTCTTTTAAACCGAAGAACAAATCGTGCATTATGAAAAATCAGCTCGGGACTAATCTCCGAATTTTTTATTTTTATTTTTTATTTTTTTTTTTACAACCAGAAACCGTCAGAAAGACAAAATATAATATTGTGCACGCACAAACACATGTGGATCATCAGTCTGGACGTTTTGTCAGTATCACAACATCTGATTATCGACTAAAAAAAAAAAAAAACGAAAAAAACATGCTAAGCAAAAGAAGCTGAAGGTATGTATACACAGTACCGCCAAGTCTCTAACCAAGGATGGACGAGAAAGGGACTTACTGTCTCATATATAAACAACCATCTCCCCCCCCCCCCCGTACTCCACCCCCCCCTCTCCCCCCCCACACCTACTCGTCCTCCCCACCCCACAACTACTACATCTTCCCCAACAACACCCGTCCTTGACTGAGCTGGCTGCAAACTGCCACCACCTGTGCTGATTTACCTGGGTTTACATTGAGAGCGCTTCACGGGCCGGGGTCTGCTTTTGTAAGCCACCTGGGGCTGCTTTACAGCAGACCCTGAGGTGTGGAGACTGGGGCGGAGGGTGGGAGGGAGTGGAGGGGGCCCCCCTGGAGTGATGCATCCCTCCCGGGGCTGGGGTGGGGGGTGGGGGAGGGGTGGTAGGGGAGTGTGAGGAAGGACAGGGGGGGAAGATGGTAACAAACTGATCAGCGCCAGATCTTGCACACATACACACACAAGCGCGCGCGCGCGTACTCACACACACACACACACACACACTCTTACACACACACACACACACACACACCACGCACAGAGAGACTCGCTCACTCACACACACACACATACACACACACCACGCACAGAGAGAGTCGCTTACACACACACACACACAAACACACACACACACACACACCACCACCACCATAATCCTTCCCAGGGCTGAAAATTGGGCCCACCTGACGGGGTGTCTGAGGGGGTGAGGGTGGGGGGCGCTGAGCTTCTCGGTTAGAAGCTGTTGCCACTCAGTAACTTGGTCCTGCTACACATCCAGATATTCGGCGCTGCTCATCTGTCGGGTCTAAGGACATGACGTTCGCAGGACGTGAACGTTCTTACGAATCTTGTACAACCGATCTAAGTATTCATCGATCTCGCTTCTAAGGAATCATTCCCCCCTCGCTTAAGCTCTTTCCCGAATATATGTATACCTGCTTGAAAGTATACACTAGGAGAAACCAAAAAGCTCATTGTCATTCTTCACGGAACTTCGTTTTCTATTGACGGAACTGTCATAGGATCCAACGGTGTCGTCATCAACATTGGGGTACGGTGTCATCAACATGGGGGTATGGTGTCATCAACATTGGGGTACGGTGTCATCAACATGGGGGTACGGTGTCATCAACATGGGGGTACGGTGTCATCAACATGGGGGTACGGTGTCATCAACATGGGGGTACATAGGAGGGCTCTGTCCCATCTCACAGAGTTCCCATGCACACAATATACAAGTGCATTTTGTGTTTCGTGTGTGCATGTTTTGCTACGTCCCATTCTAGCCACGTGCATGGAACTAAGGGATTCTCACTTCATCCCCACCCCTTCTCCACACGGGGAATAGTTTTGCACGTATCCTATTGTAAAGTGAGAACGGGAGGTAGAAACAGACAGACGATGAACAGGTTCTCCCACAAAACAATTTCAACTTCTAAACTAGACGCCTCCAAAATGCCGAAGCACTATTTTATTTTTATTTTTTTTTTTTTAAAATAATCTGCTTAACACGTTTTCACTGACAGCAGGGAGGCGCAATCCCGCTTCCACATCCACCCATCAGTCTCCCCCACCCACTCCACCCCCCACCCCCCAAACCCCCACCCCCATCCCCTCCCAGGTACACAGCAATACACAACGTACAAAGAGCAAGCAGAGAGAGAGAGAGAGAGGCAGACAGACGACTGATGAAAGGTTAAATGCCTTGGACCGATGCCCGGCCCACACAGGGCAGACAGCGAGAGGTGTGACACTATGTATCAGTGCTGCAAACTGCTGTCAGGCTTGTTGTGGGAACCAGCACTCACCACCACCACCACCACCACCATTACCACCACCACCACCACCACCACCACCACCTTCTGTCTGCACTGTCGGCCGCCTCTCACCATTATCATTACTACTACCTTTTTATATTATAATTATTATTTATTTATTTGTTTGTTTATTTATGTAAGCTTATCTATTATTTATTCACCTTTTTCTTTCTTTTTTTCCCTCAAGGCCTGACTAAGCGCGTTGGGTTACACTGCTGGTCAGGCATCTACTTGGCAGATGTGGTGTAGCGTATATGGATTTGTCCGAACGCAGTGATGCCTCCTGGAGCTACTGAAACTGAAACTCACCACTACACCACACAACACCACACCACACCAAACCACACAACACCACACCACACCACACCACCCCACCCCACCCCACACCACACCACACCACACCACACCACAAACCCACTTACCTTGCACCACCATCATCGTCATCATTATCTGGCAGAAGACTCTCGACGATACTTCTCTGTCCTACCCACAGTATTCTGTGGTCCTACCTTCCCTCCCCTCATTTTCAGTACGAGTTAGTTGCTGTGGAATCGTTATCGCTGTCCACGTAGTTTTAAGTGAAGTGGTCGTTGTTGTGTTTGTTTCCCTGAGATTAAGTCTGTTTGTCTTTGTGAAACTCCAGTATTATGGATATATCGTCTGTTAATTAAAATATTTCATCTTCGACCTCCCCCCCTGACGGGCGCAATAGCCGAGTGGTTAAAGCGTTGGACTGTCAATCTGAGGGTCCCGGGTTCGAATCACGGTGACGGTGCCTGGTGGGTAAAGGGTGGAGATTTTTACGATCTCCCAGGTCAACATATATGCAGACCTGCTAGTGCCTGAACCCCCTTCGTGTGTATATGCAAACAGAAGATCAAATACGCACGTTAAAGATCCTGTAATCCATGTCAGCGTTCGGTGGGTTATGGAAACAAGAACATACCCAGCATGCACACCCCCGAAAACGGAGTATGGCTGCCTACATGGCGGGGTAAAAACGGTCATACACGTAAAAGCCCACTCGTGTGCATACGAGTGAACGCAGAAGAAGAAGAAGAAGACCTCCCCCCCCCCCCTTTTCTCTATGTCTCTCGTCTTTCTCTCAACGCGCCCCACCCCTAACCGCTATCTTCTCCAAAACTTTTTTCAAAAGGTTTTACCTCTCGAGTTGCTAGTAGCACGCTAAAACGAGTTCACTTTGCTTTGGGTTTTCAGTTACATGTTCTGCAATAACAAGGCAGGAAAAACAAACTTGGCGCGTCATTAGCTTTGGAAAAAACCCACAAAAAAACAACAACAAACAAACAAACAACAGCAGGAACAACAACAACACCAAAACACAATCATCGTGCGCCTTCCCCTCCTACCCCCACCCCCACCCTGCCCTGATCAACCCACCCCCCACACAAGCACACGCACACACACACACACACACACACACACACAATCACGTTTCCTTTAATCCTTATCACTGTCTGCAACTGCACCTCATGATTGTTGCACACCTGTGCACGCGCCACACACATCAGCAACCGAGCGGCAGACGAGAGGAGCAGGTAAATCACCAGACTATCAGGACAACGACAAGAAAACGGCAGGAACTTCCAGCTAACACAAACAAACAGCAGTGTTGCACAAGAGAGAGAGAGAGAGAGAGAGAGAGAGAGAGAGAGAGAGAGAGAGAGAGAGAGAGTAGTCATTACGGCTACCAAAGTACAAAGTGAATGTGACTGAGAGAGAGAGAGAGAGAGAGAGAGAGAGAGTGCGTGTGTGTGT